>NC_081566.1:54011746-54211746 GCF_022355385.1 Mustela nigripes
CCTACCTTTCAGAAAGTGGTTGATTTTCTGTTTCCAGAATTGCTGTTTTTCTTCTCTTCGATCTGCCGATGGATTTTCAGGTGTTTGCAATCTTTAGATAAGCTATCTAGCTGATCTCCGGCTAGCTGAAGCAGTCTCAGCTTGCTACTTCTCCGCCATCTTGACTCCTCAAGACTCTCTCTTTAATACTTGCTGGGCCTCAAATAAAATCCAATACTTGATTTTGGGGCAAGAGGGTAAAATCATATATGACTCTATTTCTGACCCCTAACACAGTGCCCTTTTTATGATAAACACTGGAGAAACATGTGTTGTATGATCCCTTTAGGAAGGAAATTTAGTAATAAAAGTATAGTCCAACAAAAGTCAGAAATATCTGAAACTTCACTGTAGGTGCACTAAAAGAAATGTGACCTTTGTAAAGAAAATGGCCTACAGAACAGGACTTCTGTCCCCCAAGGAGGTACATAGTACATTTACGGCGAGCCATCATTCTTCAACCCACACATGTCCTGCTGCTCTTTGGACCGCCATGTCAGATCACATCTACCACCTCATCAGCATTTATGAATATGCATTGTTCGCTGGCCACCAACGTACAGAAAAAATACAAGAAAGAACAGAAAGGGGTGCGGAGAAAGAGAAAGAAAGGAAGGAGGGAGGGAAGAAGGAAGGAAGGAAGGAAGGAAGGAAGGGAGTTTTATTCCAAACAATGTTAACATTAACTCGGGTTCATGACTTCTTCCAGACACCAACTGTTTTGAGCTCTGAGCAGCCAGATGGTAGCCTGATCTTAAGGTTGGAATAAAAAATTGATGGGCTTTGATTTCCATGTACCTTTTTAACTGAGAGTCAGTGGAAGACTTTGCAGAAGATCTCATTGTGAAGAAAGGATCTGGACAGAAAACAACAAACCAGCAAAGTCTGTTCTTCCTGACAGGAACTGTACCCATGGGTCTCTTGCTCTAAATATACAGCAACCACTGCAAATGACAGTCAGATCCTTGTGTTTGTCATTGGAGACATTTGCTAAAGGACCATTTTGGCAAGAACTTGCATGGTGTGAAACTGAATAGATATATCCTCTGCCTTCGAAAAATTACTCCAGGAAAGATCTTTTTATTGTTATTATTATTATATCCAAGAGGTATCTATTGTCTACAATGCTGGGCACTGTTCAACAAGCTGGGGAGATAGTACATAAATCCAAATTCCTGATGTCACAGAGCTTACATTTTAGTGGGAGACAGACCACAAAGAGGAAGTAAAATGTGCAATGTGTGAGAGGTGCTCCACAGGGAGAGGCATGGGGATGGAGGGTAGTCAGGGAGGGTCAGCCCGAGAATTTGGATGCCCAGAACCTGCTATTCGAAGACCTTCCTGTGGAGATGACTGATTCCAGAATGTCCCTGAGCTTCTCTGGGCCCCAAATAGGACAACAGAGAGAAAGTTAAGATCAGCGGGGAATGGAGGCAGCACACCAGACATCAGCATTGTGTGTGTGTGTCAGCCGGGCCGTTAGCCGCAGGGGCAAGTGTCTGTGTTGGGCAGGCACTTAATTAGGGTGGTGTCATGGAGGAAGTGAGCTTGGAGGAGCTCCTTGAAGAAGAGAAGACTAATGTAATCTGACCACATTGTAGAGCTTCTCTGGAATAATAATTGTCTCAGGACAAACACAGTGCTCTTTCCATGGAATACATTAGCTGAAACTCTTCAAAAGGCAGCAAACACACACACAGTCACCAGTTCACCCTTCGTGGGTCGCCCAGGCCCTCACTCTCGCTGCCCCTCTCACCCCCTCCATGCGGCCGCACTCGGAGAAACCAAGCAGAACTCCTCTTCAGCCGCCCCCCATGCTTCCTGGTGGGGGAGGACAGAAGTAAGGCACCAATACCAGAGTCCCCAAGACACAGGCTCATAAATAATACCAACAACTTGTTATGCTGGGTCCTTTCCATTTTTGTTCTGCAAAGCCAAAAGGACCCACAAAGATTTCCCCCCTTTTACAGCAAAATATGGTCTCCAGTCTAAGCTGGAACTAGCTGGGTGCCACTCCTGTTTCCTACTGCTGTGAGGCACATATGGCTGTGTGGCCAGGACCCCACAAATCATCCACTAAGTTCATTTTTATTAGTAGCTTCTGCTTAATTAAGGGATGCACCATGCTCCATCAATCAGCTTCTGTGCTCTCGACTCATCCCCAGTCAGCCCACCTCTAATAGATGTAGGTCTGCTGTAGGAAAAAGAAAAGATCCAAGGAATACTGGCTCCAAAAGCCAGGGGGAGGGGAGTAACGTCTGACAGCTGGAGCAGTCCCTTCAAACAGGAGACTGTGACCACAGAGGCAGGTAGTGGGTGACACGTTGAGTGTCATTACCCTTCAAATATGTGAACTTTGATTTATTGGACCAGATGCCTGGTTAGATATACAATGCTTTAACATATTTATATTAGATCCTCAGTCACATGCAATAGAGTGAACTACAGTTTTCATTATTTAGAAAAAAAATTTTTAATGCAAACTAGGTAGAATCCCATGAGGCAAAGTAGATGGACAAGAATGGGATTAGTATATATTTTTTCACAATTTCGCCCCTATATAGAAGCCTCTTCAAGGTAAGGTGCTAAGTCAAAACTATTTTATAGCATCCTTTGCCTGAGTTTGTTTCCAGAAGCTTCCTAAGTATAGTCCGTCTTCATTATTCATAGATTCTGCATTTGTGAATTCACCTACTTACTAAAATCTATTTGTAACCCCCAAATCAGCTCTCTTACTTTCATTTGTGGACATGCTTGCAGCGGTGAAAAATGTGGTTTGCTCATGGCTCACCTTCCCAGCCTGGGGCAGAGCTGACTGGGGAGGGGGATGCAGTGGGAGGAGGCCTGCCTTGGGGCCCATTGGCCAGGGCATTTGAAGTCCAGCTCTGGTACTTATCAGTGCTATACCTCCATCAAGTAGGTAACACATCAGAACTTCCTTTTCCCTTTTGTAAACTAAAACAGTCTATCACGAGTCATTTTTAGGATTTAAGATTATAAGCTATGTGAGGTGTGTTTGTATATGTACATATTTCTGCTAGGAGCAGTGGTTCAGTATTTGCTCATTCAGTGTTTGTGATGACTTTATGGAACATAACTACCATAAACACTGGGAATTGACTGGAAAATCTTCCCCACTTGTGGAAGAGATATGCAGATGTTTTCTTTTAATTCACATAAAAAGAAGCCATATTGATAGGGAAATATTTATTGAAATTAATTTTATAAGAAAACAATGTAATTTAAAAATTGGCAAGAAATGTATGAACAGACACTACCCCAAAGACGATACAATGATGGCAAGTGAAAATAATGAAGCTGGCAGATGAAAAGATACTCAATGTCATTTGTCATCGGATAAATGCAAATTAAGACCACAGTGGGATACTGCTACATACCTCTTAGAAGTATTAGAACCATAAAAAGTGACAATACCAAATGCTGACAAGAATGAAGATCAACAGGACCTCATTCATTGCTGTGGGGAATGCAAAGTGGTACAGCCAGTCTGAAAGCCAGTTTGGCAGTTTGTTCTATAAAAAGATACTTAACATGTGATCCAATGATCCCATTCCCAAGTGAATTGAATTTATTTTCAAGTAAGTATATTTACCCAAGTGAGTGGAAAATATGCTTATGCCAAAACCTCTGCGTGAATGCTTCCCGTAGTTTTATTCATAATGTCCAAAATCTGAAAATAACCAAGATGTCCTTCAACAAGTGAATGGATGGCCCATCCATATAATGGAATACTACTCAGCAATAAAAAAGATGTGTTCACTAACTCATGCAACCACTGGAAGGATCTTGAATGTATTTTGCTGAATGAAAGAAGGCAAAACCAAAATGCTACAGAATGTGTAGTTAGCTGTAATTAGTTCTATTTATATGACATTATAGAGAAGCAAAAATTGTAAGAATGGGAGCAGATGAGTGTTTGCTGGGGAATTGGAGAAGAAGAGAGATTAAATATAAAACAGCCACATGCAGGAATTTTAGGGTAATGGGACTTTTTTGTATTCTCTTGTTCTGTGGATATGTAAGTATGAATTTGTTAAACCTGCAGAACTGTATGTAACAGAGTAAGCCTTGCTGTGTGTGCAAATGAAAAAAAATCAACCAGAATGTTGAAGGTCCCACGATACAGTGAAGATTGTACCTATTTTATTATAAGAGTATGGCACAATAAAAGGGTTAGCGGGGAAAGGAGCCAATGTAATTAACTTTGGAGCAATAGTGTTTTGACTGGACACTATAAAGATAAAGAAAAAGAACTGAATAAACAAGATACTCTGGTTGGTAAATATTTTTTTCTCATAGCGGTGCGCATTATCAATTTTGGAATTAATCTACATGCATACTCGAGCTGAAAAAAAAATCAGTAAATAAATTGGAGCTAGTGCAGGCCAGCTTTCTCAGTGGTAGAGAAACAAGTTATAAATATGCAGGCAGAAGTGAAGGAAGTGGCTAGAATAATGCCTGTGTGGTGGCTTAGAGTTGAAGATACAAGTATGATTTATGTTAACATACATGCAGATAGGCACAGCATTAGAGATATGTGTTTCTACCTGGATCACGTTAACCCCGTCTCCTGAGATAGCCTGGAAGCAATGATATGTCAGTAGCTACGAGTACATCCAGTGCCCACAGCTTGGTTTTCGAACATCGTTCTCGAACACCCGGAACCAGGTATCCTTGGAGAAGTAGCTGATTGTAGGCGTGAACCAAAGCAATACATGAAGGCTCTAGAGAGCATCTTGTAGGATTGTAATGTAGTGACAAAAGTAAGGGAATGCTGGGGAAAAAAAAGAAAAAAAGGTGGGGAGACCTTGACAAAGAATCTAGGACTCAACCTGAAAGAATCCCAGGGGCCCACCCTGAACGATTGGAGGAAAAGTCATAATGATAGGATCGGATTATAATCGAAAGTATAATACATGTACCCGAGTGCCTGTTGATATAAATACGGAAATGGGGAAGAACGAACAAACCTTTGTTATAGAAGAATCTGGAATAATATAAGCAGATATTTCCCCCTCTAAGAGAAGTGTCAGCTGGGCTTAGTGACTCACTTCAAAGAGTAGAATCTGCGAAGGGAAGACCAGTAGCTTTACAGTGGAGAAACCTGGCAGATATCACCATAACCAGATACTCAAGATGAACATGACTTGTGATAAACTTCATTGTTCCCATGTACCCCCTGATAGGATGTGTGCTTGACCTCTCCGATATCTCCCCCTCCAATCTCATAAACCCATTACAAAATAAAGGGCATTCTGTAAAGCTTCTGACCAGCAAGCAACCTTCTAAAGTATCAAACAGAAAACATGAAACAAAGCAGGACTAAGAAACCATCACAGATTAGAGGAGACAGTGGAGACCTAACAAATGAATGCAATGCGGGATTCTGAATTGGATCCTGGTGAATTCCGGATAGTCTGTAGCTTAGTGATGTTATCTCAGTGTTAACATCCTAGTTTCAGCCAGTGTAGCGCAATTGTAAAATGTTACATTAGACGAAGCTGAGGGATCCAGGAACTTTCTGCACTATCTTGGTGACTGCTCTGAAAATCTAAGAAGTGATCCAAAATAAAAAGTTAAATGAAAATGCATATGTACGTGCATAAATAAAATGTTTGAGATGTTCTTACAAATAACTTATTTTTCCAAACGCAAGAGAGAAATGGCATTTTAATGCCACGAAGGTTAGAGGAGGGGGAAAAGGTTCAATTTTGTCCCTCTGGTCTACAAATTCCATTGTGAGTCTCTTCACTTGTTCTCCACTTTAGATTTTACAGAGGAAGGAGAGAAGCAAGCACAAAGGAACATGAGGAATAGAGGAAAATAAAAAGAAATGACAAATGAGACTGTAAATACAATTAAAGCTTTCAGAGCTATATAGGCCACAGGTGATTCTTTCCAGCTGCTTGAGGGTCATTGGTTCAGAAAAATAGAAATAAGGAAGGGCAGCAAAACCAAGGGTGGTTCAGAAGCCATCTGGAAACTAGTCTGGAACTCAAGTTCAACAGCCCCGTGTTGGCTGTCTTTGACCTGCCTCCCAAGTTCCATTTATACGCAATAATGACTGTGGTTCTCTCCTGGAGCACGAGATACTTAGGATCATAATGGTGGCTTTTGTTTTGTTTTGCTGCTATCTGATTACAAACCAGCATGTTTAGATCTCTTCGGGGCAGAGCAGTGCAGTGATAGCACCACTTGTAAAAACAGCAAAAAAAATGTGATGGAAAAATCTGCAGTAAAAATGACACAGGGATGTCGAGGGTTAATGTTGGCTTCGCTAACATTCCGAAGCAGCACTAATGACAATGTGGCCACTTAGTCCCCCCTTCATCCGTGGGGAGTGGCACAAAGCCCTCTTCAGAGAATAGCAAGACTAAGAGCCCCTTAGGACTGTTTGGTGGGATCCGACCCGCAGTTCGGTTGAGAGGAACAGCAGATTCTCTTTCAGTCGTCCAGCGGTGGAAAGGTGGCACTCTAACCCCCTGCATTCTTTCAGTAATGAGAAAAGTAAATCTAAGTTGTACCTTCCAACGAATGAGGCTATGTCGTCAAAACTACACGGGTCGATGTTTCTCCCTGATGCTTTTTCAGAGTCATTTTATCCCCTGCCCGTTTTATTATGATGGTTATTAAAGGTCTAATACGCTCTATGGAAAGTGTGAAAAATAGCATCCAAACATTGAGTATGTACTTTTATAATATAAATAAAGGCAACTTATATTGTTTTACATATATTATTATATACATTGATTATTACGGTAAATATAGGAAGGAAGTTTTAGACCAGCAGGGTCTAGTTCAGGCCATTTCCCCTCATTTATCCTGAGAGAGATTTTCTCCCTCAGGGACTGTATTAAGAAGTCTTGTGACTTTTGGGGGAGAATATGTAGTTGGCTTGATGTAGCCTTAAGCTTCCTCCACTTGCCACTCTGTGAATTGAGTTGGATTATGTCATTTCCTCTGATGCCCTATAATGCAGCCTTAAGAATAATGACCCTGCAGTGTGGCTCTGCTGAAAATAGCTTTCCCAGTGCCAGAAAAAGATGATTCATACTTGGCATAGGAGCCATTTCTGGAAACTGCCAGAACAAAGGACAGAGGTAATTCACTAAGCGGCTCCGTCATCATCTAACTCAGTTTGGATGGTACATTTAATGACGGTACATCACTAAATACAGACATTTCAACTGATAGATTTATATATATATACGTATGTACGCATGTCATGTGCCCATCTGTTTTGTATGCATGTATTTATACTACAGATGTGTTTATGCATGCACTCATATATGTATTTATTTAAGGGCAGTGATCTATCTGGTTGTACGCTACCATTATTTTTCATTCCTTAATTTTAATCTTGTGGTCTGAGAGCATTTGAACATTAACAACATGAAAATAAGAGCTTGGTTGAAATTGTAACTCTGCCACCACATGTATTCTTGTGCCCAAAAGTTACTAAAACTTTGGGGTGCCTGGGTAGCTCAGTTGGGTAAGCGTCTGACTTCCACTCAGGTCATGATCTTGGGATGGTGCAATCGAGCCCTGTGTCAGGCTCCTCACTCAGCACAGAGTCTGCTTGTCCTTCTCCCTCTGCTCCTAGCTCTCTCTCCTCTCTCTCTTTTCTCTCTTTCTCTTGCAAATAAATAAATAAATAAATAAATAAATAAAGGCATACATATGGTCATCTTTCCCACTTTCACACCACCAAATTTCAATAAGCTTCTGACATTTGAGCTACCAGTACTTCCAGTGACAAGGCTTTCTACCCCTCTTTGGAGAAGACTGTGTTCTCAGAGGCCGTAGGGAATCTGTCTCCACATTCCTAGAGAAGGTCTTCTTGGCCGTGTCTTATATACCTCGTTGACCACCTTCCTCCTTGGCTATGTGTCAAACTGCACATTTATTTTTCTTAATCTTTTCTCAAAAATCAATTCTCTGAGCCCCTTAATCATTTTTATTGATCTCTGTTGAATTTTCTCTAATATGATGGTGCCTATCTGCTCCTGAACTACTTTACTCAGCTTTACCATTCAACACTCAACTTCAGCCAGGTACCACGGAGTATAGATTAGAGTTTAGAGCATGCAGGGTGTCAGGTGAAGTTTGTCTCACGAAACATCCACTGGCCACCATTTTGTGACCCTCGGAAACAAACATTCTGTGCAGCGGAAACCTAACAACTCGCCGTTTGACCATGTGTGGTATCTCGTGTGTTTTCTTTATAAATCAGATTCCTCTATGAACATGGCTTCTCATTACTAGGTAGGTAGTGCATTTTCCAGCTCACGACTCTCTGAATGCGTCAAGCCTATGTCTAACTTTCCATCTGTAATTCTGCTTCCTATCTCTTAACTAAACCGCACTGCCCGTCAGCTGAAATTTTTAAAACTGCATTTGAAGGGGAATAAAATGCAGATTTATTTCCCAGTTAAAACTTCCCTGTTTTGCAAAGATGATAAGTTAATTGTACATGAAAAGAATTCATCTGGTAATGAGAAAGAGTACCTGGGGAGTAACACAAGAATCTCAGATTCATTGTTAGGTCCCTGGGTTCCAGGATCCCAGGAAGGCCAGGCAGCTTAAAATATAAGCTCCACCGAAAGGATGGGATTGGTGATAGGCTGTGCAGGATGATCGTTGCTACCATTTCTGTGAATGTTTATAAGGTGATAGCTGCTATTCTGAAATTTTTTCATGCATCTCATTTAAACTTAAAGCAAGTATTTGTGACATACAATTATTACGGCCATTTTTATAGATGCTACAGAAACACAGAAGGTGCTAAAGGTCAGTCTGGTTGGCTGCTAAGTCAGCAGAGTGTGGAGGTCAAAGCCAGGCAGGCTGCTAACGGACCTGCAGATCTGCTCACTTTCCAGCATCACAAAAAGCCCCCAGCTAAAGAGTATAAGCAGACCCAGGTAGAGGATACTTATTTCAAGTATCCTAGCCTTGCTTATCAAAACTTCTTGTGAGAAACTTTCTTGGAGAGTCAGTTTGCCAACAATGTTGTGTCAACCAAGGGTTGTTCAGGGAAGTAGATAGTTCTGGCTATAAAACTCTGCTGATGGTGAGTGGTGTACTTTTTTTTTTTAAAGATTTTCTTTGATTAGCTTTTTTTTTTTTTTTTTTTTTTTTTAGTCAGTGAACCACAGCAACCAAGTTTAGTACTCTGTAGAGGCATCTTTAAAATTCTTTGCCTGTGGTGTAATTGGGTGAAAAGGAGGCATTAAGGAAGGCACGTGATGTGGTGAGCCCTGGATGTTATACGAAACTGGTAACATTATTGAACACTACATCTGAAATGAAGGAGGTACTGTAAGTTAGCTAATTGAATTTAAATAAATAAAGAAATAAAAATAAAAATAAGAATTCTTCACCTGGATATTGACAGACTGACTCTCTTTCAAAGGAATATTCTTAAAATGACCCTGGACCGTAAAATCTTTGTGAACTTTGCTTCATATATGTGCACCAGGTTTCTTTGCCAGTTGTCTGGAAAATTCAACCGAGAAGGAAGGACAAAAATTCACCTGAAAAGGATTAATTCAGAAGGAAAGGCACTTGATCACTGGTTCTTCTCAACCTGCAGTATTCCTTTGGCCTTCGCTGAGAAGGCAAGAGCTGGCCTCCATCCCCAGATTCAGTAAGCTAAAGTGAAATCCATATTCATCAAATCTCCTGTTTGGATCACTTATTATGTTAAAATGAAAAGTAGTATTTCAAGGAGATTCAATTTATGTTCCAAGGGACATAAGAACCATTCTTAAAATATGAATGATTCTTGCAATGAATTATTAGTGGCAACCTCTGGTCAAGTCTCTCAGAACTGTTCCAAGGAACTAAAGATGAATTTCCCATTTCTCATTCCCAGAGTTTAGAGGCCTACAAGAACGAGTTTTTTTAATCTATGACTTACTGCCTGTTACTAAGTGATTCTGGCTGTGTCAATAAATTTGTTCATAGCTCTAATTGTGTTAATGAATTGAACATAATTAAACTTACAACATGTCATGAGTTTCTTCTGGCAGAACTCAGTAGATTTTTCAAAAGAAGAGCTCTGTGGGAAAACAAATAAATGTACTGCGCAACTTCTGCCATCATCATAAAGTAATCTCAGAGAAAAGATTGAAATAAGGGATTCCAAAATTGACTTTTTAAGGAATATTCTTCTCCGAAGTTTTATTCAGTTTACAATGAGTGTGACCTGTCCTATGATTAAATACACTAGGTTACAAGCTCCTTTAGGATGGAAAGTATATATTATCTTTTCCCCCAATACTTAGTAGAATCCCCGAATGGGGAGTGGATATGGCCATGTGAACATAGCCCCTCTCAGTTTTTCCCTGTGGGGGTTCACACAAGGGGGAGGGGAACCTACCATTTATTTGGTCACCTGTGTGCTGCTTGCCAGGCTTGGCAGTGGTCTCACATTCAAAATTGTATTTAGTCCTTGAGGGGATAACAATTATCCCCACTTTACATGTGGGGAAGTTAAAGCTCCAAGGGGTTGAGTAATCTGAGCTCAGACTTAAGTAAGTGTCAAGCTTGGGGTTCAGTCTTTTTCTGTCTGGCTCCAGTTCTTTGGATCCTTCATGACCCCACATGGTCCTTGGGCATTAGATGTGGACCAGATGAGCTTGCTGGGCGACTGGATAGCCAGAATGCACTGGGGAAGTCCTCAAGAGTTCTTTGCTTAACTTTGTTTAAATGACTTGTTCTTTCCTAAATCATTCTCTAGAAAATAAAATTAGTTGGCAATGAAGAAGTGTTTGCAACTTTTCTCAAGGTGTTTTATTTACCTGTTGTCTTCAACGTTAAGGGTGATAATTTCTTTTCTGTCCACTGCAGTGCAAGGGAAGAGTCTTATACATGCTGACTGGTGACAGATGCTTCATCTGAATTATTGTTTTTGTGATGCCACTGCCAAAAGAGCACTGCTTTTAACTTAAAAGACCTTAGAACTTGTTTGACAAATAAGGAAAGAGTCAAGACCTAGATAATATTTGTTATTTATGGGTCTGATAAAAGGGAAAAAAAATCCCCAAACCTCTGCTTTAGTCCTAAGGTTTATAGTCACTACGGTTTTGCAAAAACCATTCACAAAAAAAGTCATGACATTTATTAGAGTTTTAGCTATTTTCCTAAGGGTAGAAATTTCTCCCGTAGACAGGGGGAAGAGAAGAAGCAGCAGCAACAAAGGACCCAGAGAAATTATGATAATCTTAATGTTTATATAAAGTTTACAACTTCCTCCAATACTATTTAAATTCCAGCCTCCTAAGAGAAGCCCCATGAAGAGGGCACAGAAGTTACGATTATCCCCCTTCCATAGATGCAGAAAAAGAATCTACTGTTATACCTAAAATGCACAAGCCAAGATAGACTGAGTTTATTCACTCCCCTCCTGTACCTGTCACCCTCTGGAAATGAGTTTGCCTTGGCTTATCTGCTGAGAATGTTCTGTGAGTTCCAAGCAGGCCAGGACCACGGATGCAAAGGTACAAGGCAGACAGTGGGTCCGAGTTTCGCCAGTAGACCCACACACAGAAAGGTTGGGCCGATTGGAAAGAAGGGGACATTTGTGCATTGGGAGAGGCTAAAAAAATGAGAATGTAAAAGGCATTGCTGAGGGTAGATCAGATGGCAGAACATCTTAATTTGTCTAAGGAGCCAAGAGAAATGATACAAATTAGACAAGTAATCAATAGCCTTCAGGTATTCAAGTGAATACCACTGAACCCAAATCTCCAGCATATTTCATTGTCTCAGAAGGTTATCTTTTGCATAAATGCAAATGATACTTTTTACCACTGTTTCAAAAAAAAAAAATAAGATTACATTTGGAAGGCCTGTAAACAACATTGCCTCTTAATTGATTTTTCAGGCATACCTTTTTATATGAACTAGGGTCAATTCTCATTAGATGTGGATTCTGTATTTGGAATTTATTGACTTGCTAAAATTTATTTGTAACCCCCAAATCCATTTATGTGGTGCTTTTGTGATCATAGGAGGACACTGGCAGAGTCGTGAAAACTTTGTGTCACCTGGGGTTGGACAAAGTGATGTTCTGCTTTCTTGTTTCAGCGTCCAAATACAATAAACAAGTGTTCTTTTCATGGTCTGTTTAATGGCACCTTTTCCACAATTTAGTGCTTTTTGTTGGTGATTTTGCTGTTCGAAGTGGCTCCCAAGTGCCATGCTGTCCTGCTGCCGAGCCTTCCTAAGTACAAGGAGGCTGTGGTGTGCCTACAGAAAAAAATGCACATGTTTGATCAGCTCCATTGAGGTCTGAGTTATGGTGCTTTTGGCCATGAGTTCAATGCTAATGAATCAACAATATTAAATAAGGTGTCTTTAAACAGAACACACATAAAACAAGATTAGGGTTGATCAGTTGATGAAAATGTGACCAGAGGCTTGCAGGAACCTAACCCTTTATTTCTCCCCAAAGCGAAGGCTCTGATTTACTACTGCACTGTTCTCTGCCACTTTATAGAACACGACTCCTGCAAATAATGAGAACCACCTGTGTGTTTTAAGTGTTAGTCCAACGAGGATCTGGCTGGTGATGTTGACTGTGATTGGTAGCATCAGACCTAATAGGCTCAATAAATGTTCTAGTGAATGAATAAATGAAGCCAGAGGATTTACACTGTGTAGCTTGATATAGATGTTAGCTAGAACCTATGTCGACTGGTTACTTATATGAACTCCATGGGGAAAATGGAGAGGGGGGACCAGGACAGCAAAAAATGGTCTCACATAGACTCCCAGAGAAAAAGAGGGCAGAAAAAGTGCCCACTGGGCATTACCTGAGCAGCTTAGGAGAGACATGGAGGTTTAGGAAAGACCCTCAAAACCAAATAAAACCAACAAACACAGACCTTTGGCTCTCAGGGTGGAAAACTAGCAAAGCACTTCTCTCTTTGGCCTGTCTGTGAGAGAGGGGGCTGGAAATCCAGCCACCAAGTAGAAACTAGCCTACCGGTAGCTTCTAATATCTTACAGCCGCAGTCCCAGCCCTAACCCCAGGCAAGTGGCCAACCAGTCTTTTCCAGGAGTGAGTGGTGATTGGCTGTTGGAATCATTGTGGAAGACAGAATAATGGCCCCTGAAAGCTGTCCCTGTTCTAATCCCCAGGACCCATGACTATATTACAGTACATGGCAAAAGAATTCAAGTTGCCAATGGAACTGAGGTTGCTAATCAACTAAACTTAAATGTCAGAGATGGTCCTGGATGGTTGGGATTCTCTGGATGAGCCCGGTGTTCCCACTGGAGTCCTTACAAGTGGACGATCGAGGCAGAGGAGGCACATGTCAGAGCCATGTGATGGAAGCCATGAGAAACTACCGTCCACCACTGCTTAGAAGAAGGAAGGGAGTCGTTCCCAAGGGATGAGGGCACCTTAGGAGGTGGAAAAGGCAAGGAGCCAGATTCTCCCTCTGGGGCCTCCAGAGAGGAAAGCAGCCCTGCCAACGCCTTGGTTTTAGCCCACTGAGACCTATTTTGGTCTTCTGACTTGGAGAACCATAAGATCATAAGCATGTGTTGTGTGAAACCACCAAGTCTGTAGTAACGTGTTTTGGCAGCAATGAAAAATGGTTGCCCTGTTTGTGTGGTGCTTCTAGCTTTTGGGGGTACTTTTGTCCATGTAACCATGTGTGATCTTTATCATCTCTCGATAAGACAGAGACTGTAGGGGTTCCCAAACTCAGAAGCTTGTGGCTACTTAGAAGTTGAACTGAACACAAGTCTAGATCTTATTTGCCTCTGTGAGAGCATTCCTTTAGTTCATACTTGGGAAATCCTAGAATCTTCCTGGATCACATCCAAATCTTTGGGGCCCTTGGAAGTCCCTTGAATAATCTGAGTGATCTTTCCCAGGCTGGCCAAATGAGCAGGGTGTCCAAGCCTGGCCACATCAGATCACCATTAACTTCAAGCTAGCGCTGTACCAGGGGCTGCTTGACCAGGGTGACAGGCAGAATTTAGCTCCCTGTGACCTTCACCCTCTGGTGTTATGCCCATGAATATATTATGTTGCATGGGAAAAGGAACTGTGTGGTTGTGATCAATGTTACTATCAGGGACCTTGGTGAGAGAGGGAGCTAATCCTGGATTATCCTGGCCAGCCCAGTGTAGTTTTGTGAGCCCTTAGAATAGGGCTTCTTCTGTCCTGAGAGCAGAAGTTGGAGGAGGACACCTGGAGACTGAGAAGGACAAGAATGCTTCCAGTACCTGAAGAGCTTGGTGGAGGATCTGAGTCCCAGGTGAGAACTGCAGCCCTAACAGATTCAACTTTCACCCAGTGAGAGGTAAGCAAAAAATCCAAATGAGCCACACCGAATGCAGACTTCCTTCCGACCTACGGAACTGTGACGTCATAATAAATGTGTTATCTTAAGTCATTAAACCTATGATCATTTTTATGACAGAAATAGCAAGCTAATACAATAGAAAATTGTATTTCCTATAAAAGAAACAGAAGTAAAGAGGCATTATTTTTAAAAGGGTTAAACTTAATTTGTAACTAAGGCATCGGGAAGGATTCTGGATATGAGACAGGTTGAAATGGGAGTCCTTAAGAGTAGATTTCTAAGATATAAATTGGGCAAGTGAGGGTGGCGTGCAGAGAAATTTCCAGAGAAGGGAGCTGCTGGGGTAAAAGCGCTGGAGGAGGATCCCAGGGTCTATTTGGGGGCCATAAAATGCTCTAAACATAACACAGAGTCATACTCTCCTCATCTACATTCTGGAGGATAATTCCGGTTTACAGGCTGACCCAAGGATGGGGCTCTGGAACAAGAATCCAGCTTGGATGTCAATCCAGTCTCAAGGCATGAAAGATCAATTTCAGTTTGGGCTTAATCCAGACTAACTTCTCTCTCTGTGTGTGTGCAGGTACCAGGGCTGGTAAGTAAACCTCATGCTGAGTCCCCAGACCAAGGACAAGTGGGTGAGAAGCTGGGGCTGGTGGTCAGACGGGAGGGAGTCTTGGCAACAGTGGGTGCCTGGGCGCTGACTGCCAACCTTTCATCTTAGCAAATACTTTTAGTAAATATTTAGTAAGTATTTAGTAAATACTTTTCAGCCCACCCATTCATTCCTGTCACCCACCCATTCATTCCATTTTGTCATCCTGCAAAGTCCACTGGGGAATACAATTACCGAAATGATCATGTTCTACTTGTGCAGAATCAGTTAGGGGCCTTGGACCCGTGCGTGAATGGCAATTGTTAAGCTTCTGTGAAAAGGACAGCTTCGATGATACAGGTCAATGCGAAGTGGTGGAAATGATGACTCACTGCAGGACCAGTGTCCTCCTTGAGGTGACGAATGACTCACCAATACCAGTTGACTGATGACTAACTTCCCACACAAGCCTATTTCATCATGTGGGAAGACAGGGAGCTCCCAGGTCAGAGACCTCCTTCGTTTGCCACTCCTTCCTCTGTAGCCACCTAGGTGCTTGCTGAATGTTTTCTGCAGCTGGGAGTCGGGAGGTGGGGGGGGGGGCAGAGAATAAGACAATAATGGTTTCTGCTGGGAAGTCACATCCAGCGAATTGCCGGAGCTCCTTCAGAGAGTTCAGTCCCCCAAACCACGTGCTTGCCAACCATTCACCTGCCGGCGCTCAGCCAACGCATGTCTGTAGGACACCAGAATGGGTTTTTAGCATCTTCTCGTTGGTATAAAAGATAGATTTAAGTGGCCGTCTCAAACGGTAAGTTTTCAAAGTAAAGAGCAGGAAAGAACATAACACAGAGGGATGGAAAGAAGTTTCCAGCAAAGGCAGGCAGAGGGGAGCTCCGTGTCTACTGGGGACCCGCAAATGTCCTTAGAGAATGACTCCTGTCCCATTAGAAATAGCAGTTTTCCACACAGTCATTGTGTGATGCGATCGTCCCGAGTTTCTCCGGCTCGAACTCGGGAAGGCAGAGTGAGAGAAACCAGCTCTGTCTGGGGAGTCAGGAGGATGCCAGTTTGAGCGCGGGCTCCCACTCTCAGCTAACTGAATCCTGCCTCCACTGGGATGCTGGGGGGGACTCGGGGCCTCTGTGTGAGCGAGCTCGCGGCGTGCTCTTCTAACACGCCTGGCGACTGGGTCTCTACATTCTGTAATTCCTCCTCTGCTGTCTTCGAGAGCCTTGAGGGGGACAGCTGGGACAGGTGTCCTGTCATGGTAAATAGTGTAGGCTTTTTTTGCTCCTCGGGGGAGGGGGTTACAGCAGCAAAAATTCTGCCAAGTGGCCAGCAGCCTGAAAATGTGCCCAATTTGTGGACATTATTTCACTTGTGTCTACTCCAAGGGAAGTTTCTTTCTGTGCAAATGAGAGCCAGTCTGTCACCTTCGCTCAGGCATCCCGTGCTCACCGTCATGTCCATCACACATATGGTGCCTGGCAGGGAGCTCCTCCACTCCAAGGCCCTTTCTGGAGAGCATCTGCTAACCCTGCCAGCCTGATGCCTTCCAACCTCAGCATGACCTTTTCCCAGGTTTCTTGCTGAATCCACCAATTAGCTCGGATGGTGTCTGACTGTTTTGAACTATGTCTTGTTAAAACATGGGTGGATGGGGACCTGGTGAAGTCCAAAAGTCACTCCAAGAGGACCAGGCCTCCTCAGACAGCCCCGATGCCAGAATCTCTCTTCCATTTCACATACTTTGAGGTCTTAGTGCTCAAATCGTCCGTTTGGCTTCTGGAAGAATCTTCCAGGGCTTTTGAGCAGCACTTTCTTGAAGCATTCCTCATGACATTTCCTCCAGGATCTTTCCACAACCGAGAAAATCATGCAGTTCAGCATGATTTTTTTTGGAAAAAAAAAAATGAATAACTGACTCTGTGCTCAAGTATTTCAATGCTCTGCCACAGATTAGCCTTCCTTTCGCATGTGCATCTCAACTCACAGGATTCCTGGGTCAGTCCCCAAACCTGCGCCTCCAGCTCCATGTCTGGTTGCCCGTTGGACTCAACTCTCTCTGAGGCAATAAATAGGGTTTCTTGCCCTTTCCCAAGGAAAGTCGCCCTCGGGTTCCCCTGCGGGAATGCAAGCCAGGTGGAGGCAGGGAGCTGCGATGTCCTGTCGTTCTTGGAAAATCTATCCAGGGACCCGGTGTTTTGCCTTCTTTTGGAATTGTTGTCTTGCCCTCATTCCAAATACTTATTTTACTTCCTAAGAGTCAATTGAGGGAAGTTGCAAAAGCTAAATGGGAAACTTCACTTTCAGGAAGCCAATTAAAACATACTTCCGTGGAGTGCCTGGGTGGCTCAGTGGGTTTAACCTCTACCTTTGGCTCACGTCATGATCCCAGGGGGATCCCACGAGCCCCACATTAGGCTCTCTGCTCAGCAAAGAGCCTGCTTCCCACTCTCTCTCTGTCTCCTTCTCTTCCTACCTGTGATCTCTCTCTCTCTCTGTCAAATAAATAAATAAATAAAAGTCTTCTAAAAAAAAACTTCCATAAACTCCAAAGTGGCCCTTTGGAGGTCATTTATTTTTTACATGGGAAGTATTTCCACCAGTAGGTCACCTTTCACTACTACTGATGTTTATTCTTGCATTTGGGAACTCTTCTGGCTTGTTATACACAGGAAGTACACACAGGATGTGCCGGGCAAATCTATCAGTCAGTTTCTCGTGCAAACTCTGGAAACTTCTACCAGCAAAAACTTCTACCAACACAACACGAACCAAACCTACATTTTTAAAGGGGATGTCTGCCTTAATGATTTGCAAATTGCTTTGATATCAGAGGTGACATCAGTAAGGGGAGGAGGCAAATATATATATTTAAATCAAGGTTTTCTGTATATTTAAACAATTTCTTCTGCCCAAATGGATTATTTTAGGTTTCCACACTCAGAGTAATTAGTGCATATGGTCCAGCTGTGAAGAAATAGCCGAGGCCTCCTAACTTATTATTAATTAGGCTCATTAAAATGCAAGTAAGAGAACGTTGCCTAGGTAAACAATACCTTATGTCAAAAAGTCATTACTTGACAAGAGCTAGTCTTCCTAACTAAAGTCATTACTGATATTTTGTGGAGGGTTTTTTTTTTTTTAAGGCACCATGGGTGCCAGTTAACTACTTTTGACTGACATCAAGGACAGACACGCAGAGCTGGAAGGACCCAGTGGTACAGCACAGCAATTCTTTTCACATCATTTCAAAATACGTCTGGGGGAGGTTAAAGGTTGACAGCCCAATGACAGGCCTTCTTCAACTGCCGTGGTGTCACAGCAGGAGCGTGTCAGGAAAATTTTCTCGGCCCCTCTGAATTTCTTACATGTTCACATTTCTTTTCCTGTCTCCTAAGTACGGAGGGATTGGCAGCTTTGTGACAAACACCTGGGAAAGTGAAATGCGCATTATCCTGTTAGGAACCAGGGGGGCTGGTGAGGGGAAAAGACACCTGAGCTCAAGCAGGAAGGCTCCCTGGTATTTTGCCAAGTCAGAGGGGAGATCAGGCTAGACTGGTCCAGAGGGACACTGAGCGGTGGCCCTGTGTCCTGTATTTGGGGGCACTTTTCCAGGGAGTGGATAGGTGAGCGGTGGCCTCTGCCCTCTGGAAACGCAGCTCCACAGTGTGGTGGCTCAGGAATAAGCTCAGCTAACTCTGTGGAAAGCCCTCCCCGACTGATGAGTGCGAGGACACAGACTGCGCGGGATTTGAAGAAGGAACACGGGACTTCCATCCTCCGGTCCTGGAGAGCGCCCAGCTTCAGAGTCAGAGCCATAGTCAGGATCTTTGAAGGTCTTAGGTATTATTATTCCCCAGGTATAATCTTGCCTCCAGGGTTCTTTGTTTGAAAGCAACAGAAGCAGCAGCAGTCCACATGCTGGCTGACTTCTGGAGTTCTAGAAAGGTTTCCCTGTCTTTAAAAGTCCGTGCACGCATGAGTATAAATCACTACAGGGATGCAGGCTCTGGTCTAAATGGATCAAAAGAGGCTATTGACAGATGCTGAAATGAGTGTCTACCTTTAACACCGGGTCAATTGATAAGTGTCTGACCTAGACTTTTGACTGACATGAAGAGCTGTCAAGAAGAAATCGTCTATTCCGGTGATGACAGTGAGGCAGGAACAGAGGAGAGAAAGGAAGGGAAGCCCAGGAAGGGCCTCACCCCCACAGTGGACACATTTGTGTCCTTCCTGAGCCATTCCATGTTTGACGATGACATTCAGCACTCATGCTTGATAAAAAGGTTGGAGGAGTCCAGTTAAATATGGGAATTCTGTGAATGAAACTCAGAAGCAGTTAGTTTGTTTCAATCAAATAGAACATGATCAGCAGTAGTTTTAATTCCTATTTCACAGTGATTAGAAGGAAATCATTGAACGTAAAGCAAAATTTTCCCATGCATCCTATGGAAAAGTGTGCAACTTCGAACAGAAATCTGTGCTAGCATATTAGAAAGGTCCAGAAGCACCCTCATCTATGCTACTAGTCCTTAGCATTTGGGTATATGACTTCTCCGAGGGGGAGATGTGCAGAAGCTATAATTTTAAAGTTCAATTTTTCACTTTTGAGTTGTGCCACCTGTCCTGCAGACAGGAGGATTCAGCTGTTAAATCACGATGGGACCAACCAACATCCAGACAATGCTTTGTTTGGTGGCCGTCACCACCTCTCCGCAGAGACATCCCTTCCCGAACCAGACAGGTCGGTATCCTCACCTCTCCTTTACAGTTGGGGGCTGGGGTGGGAAGATCATGTCTCAGAGAGGTCAACTAATTGACCTAAGGACCCTCAACATGCTTGCTGCTCCATCTAATTGGAATTAAAGGAACTATGAAAAGGAGGAGTGTTTTGGAAAGAGGATTACCATTTGAAGCTAGTTATTAAGACTCTACTCAGGAAGACTTTGAAAGGCTCTGTCCTACTATGGTTTTTACCTAAAAGACAGGATCCAACAGGGTTGGGTATTTACATGCTTAATTTTGATGATAGTGACGATGAAGATTGTGATGATGGAGCTACTCTCAACATTCTATTTAGCTGATGTACCGCCCAGTTAAATATTTACTTTCCTAATACCATGCCAGATGATTGACAGCTCCTTACTGATATTCTAGAGATTCTGTAGAATTCTACATATTCATTATCTTCAGGATACTGGGAGAATAAAAGTGTCATATGGATGAGTTTTTTTTTAATAAATAAAATATTGCCATTAAGAAGTTACCTTCCACTACCACTGTGTTTATTCTTCAACCTGAGGACTCTACTTCTATGGAATACCTAAAACGGTGAATTGGCACTGTCTTCCCAGGTATCCCATACGTCAGTTTGTTTGTTCACTATCAATGATCATCTGCTGAACATTTGGATTTTCAGGCAATGATTAGGCACTAGAACTACAAAGATGAGTAGGATGTGATTCCTAAACTCAAAACCCCTGGAGTCTAGATTAAATTCCGTGACCTGTATAACAGAAACACAAGGAGGTGTTATTGCAATTATGGCAGACTCATGTGCAGAACTGGATATCGGTCATAGGTCACTCAAAAGAGAAATTCCTATCTGGGACAGCAAGTTGGGAAATAGGATAAAGATGGGTTTTAAGAGCGAATCTGAAAAGATGAAAGATGTTGACCAGTTGGACAGGGATGAAGTTAAGGGGGATGGACGGACATGCCTAAAAGAAGGGGTCGGTAGAGCAAAGACTTGTCAGTATGAAATGAGTAGGTTTGTTTGAAACACTACAGGCTTGGCTGTTGTACTCGAGATTGTGAGACTGGACAAAGCAGGGGTTGCAGACAGAGATGGGAAAGTGGACATTGGTTTCTTCTTGGTCCTCTCGCATTTGCTCACCATTTTGGTAATCCTAGCCCTTGACTTTCATGTGGGGATACGTTTGTGCTGTTTTGTCTCAACCCATGTGGTTCCAGAGAAACTGCTTCCAACACCAGCCCCAGGATGGCATCTGACTTAAGTCTAGACAAATCAGAGCAGCTGGTAACCATGTGATTGGCTCAGGGTTGGGCACATGCCCCACCAGAACCAATAAGATGTCACCAGATACCAAGAGACAGAGGTGGTTATTCTTTCCTTGGTCTTGAAGTTGCACCAGCATGAGGCAGGTGCTGCCGTAGCCGCCTTCTCTGGATGGGGAGAAACTAATTCCTGGTGCTACTGTTTGAACCCTTGAATCATGTTTTCCTAGAACACTGCCAAGGGCTTTTCAACTACATGTTTTGTTTTGTCTCTGTTTTGAATCAGAAAGAGTCCTAACTGGTTCAGGCAGTTAAGGGTCAGGATATTTCCTGAGGAGAGGGGTGGAGTGAGGGAACTTAAGCCCAAGAGTCTGGATTATGCTGTATGGCAATGAAGGGGCCATGAAAATATTTAAATCAGGTGAATGACATGGTCACATTTTTATTTCAGAGAGATTATTCTAGTGGCAGTAGAGAGGCTGCCAGAAGACAGTCCCAGAAGAAGGAAGACTAGTTAGGACCTTAAATGAGGGAAGTGATGTCTGGAGTTAGATGGGAAGGCTCCAGAGCCTAGTATTAGCAAGAGATACTCTATTTGCTCCACCATGTTTCATCTCCTGATGCCCCACAGGGGCCGATTATGATGAAAGTCAAGCCAGAAATGACAGAAGCACACTTCACCGAGGATTCATTGTGTGTGTGTGTGTGTGTGTGTGAGAGAGAGAGAGAGAGAGAGAGAGAGCGAGCGCGCAGGGGGCATGGTCATGGAGCACAGGGGTGTGAAGGAGGGACTCTTTCCAGGTTTCAGTTTATTTCCCCCTTATTTCAAGCCGTTGGTTATAATGTGCACATTTGGGAGCCCACGGTGAAATTGTTGGTAAAATTCATCAAAAGGAAAACTTTCAAGAAAAGTAATATGAAGAACAAAGCTGCCACTGCCCCCAGGAGGCCTTCACACTGTGAGCAGCAGCACAGCCCCGTCTGGAGACAGACGGGGCTCGGGTGTAGGCAGCCTGCTCCTACACAAACAAATGCTCAGTCCTTCGCTCTCCTTTTCTCAAATTAATATTCTAGCAAAGAAATGCCCAAGTCACACTTTGCAGGGGCACAAACACTAGACCAGACAATTCCCAGGCTTGAAGGGGAGAGGGGAACTCAGGACCCCTGAAACACTAGGTTAAGGGCGACAAGAGGAGCCTGTGTTGCATAGCTCCCATGGCCCCTTGTCCACCCTGCTTTCTGTCCCCCAACTCTGACCTCTAGACACTGTGACAGTGACTCCAGGCCCCCCCCTTCCCGCCCCGCCATGTTCGGCTGATTTCCCTCAACACAATGTCCTCACACAAAGTAATGGAGGGAGCAGAATGAAGCCATAGTTTGAATTTACCTGACCACAGACCCCCTGGCCCCCCACCTGGTGAGTGACCTCTAGGAAAGGCTCTGTTCCTCTCAAGGAGGCCAGACCTATACAACTC
The DNA here is from genome assembly GCF_022355385.1 of Mustela nigripes. Lineage (NCBI taxonomy): Eukaryota > Metazoa > Chordata > Mammalia > Carnivora > Mustelidae > Mustela > Mustela nigripes. The sequence goes on from NC_081566.1 coordinate 54,034,234, forward strand.
TTCCGGTTATCTCTTCCTCTCCTCATCCTTTTGTGCCTAGGGGTGCTGACAGTTCTGCTGTAGCTAATCCCTTGTTCTTAAAGTTCTCTTGGGCTCCCCAACACCCTCTTTGTAAATGTCCTTACTTGGACATGCCATCTGTTGGGACCTCATCTATACTCCAGTGTCTACGTCTCCTCCCTGGATTCCCAAGAAATTTATTCCACTTGGAAGACAGACAGGTGCACAATACAGACTGAGTTCTGGGAGGTAAAAATGTCCAGATATTTCCGTTTGGTGTGCAGGAGCCCACATTTCCCTACTGCCCCAAGGTGTGATCCCCTTTTATCTGGCACACAAACACTTTACATAGACTATTTAATCTAACGTAATTCTTACAACACTATTCTCAGATAGGTATTATTTTCATCCCACTTCATGGATGAGGACACAGAGGTGAATAACTTGCCTAAATTTACAAGGGAATGTCAGAAATTGAAAGTTGCCCAGAGCAATGGCTGCGGGGTTCTTGAGTTAACTTGGCTGTCTGTGAAAATGACAGAGGCTGGCCACTCTCAAGACCTCTCTTTACTTCCAGTTTTCCAGAATAGGAAGAGCTTTAAAATGTGCTATTTCACTTAAAAATGGTAAGTCCGTGATGCATCAGGACTTGGCACCATCCAGTAGCCGGCTTGACACCTCTACTTGGATGTCTATGTGTATCTCAAGCTCAACGTGACCAGGGTAGACTGTGCACTGCCTCTACGGCTCCTCCCACAATCATTCCCTCCCACTAAAGGGCAACTCTCTCCTTCCAGTCCCTTCTGCTGAAACCTGGAAACACCTTTGCTCTCTCTCTGTCTCTTATGCCTCTCCCCCATCCTGTCCAGAGCCCTGTTGGCTTTGTGTGGCGAGTTGAATTGCACCCTGCCCCAAGCTAATGTCCACCAAGAACCTCAGAATGTGACCTCCTTTGGAAATAGGGTCTTTGCAGGTGTGTAGTGATGGGTGGAGATGAGATCATGCAGCATCAGGTAGGGCTATAAATCCAATGACCATTGACTTCAGGAGAGGAGAAAACACACAGAGAAAGAGAAACTGACCAGAAGATGGAGGTAAGCCTGGAGTACTGTCCTCAACATCTTCATATGTTCCCACATGCACACTGCATCTTACGAAACTGGCCCCTTCCGCCTCTTGGATTTCATCTCCTCCCAAATCTCCCCTTCTTCTCTGCTCTGGGCTCCCTAGCCTCCATGCACCTCCTTTAACATGGGGACCTGATGCTGCTTCTGGTCTCTTCCACTGGCTGCTTTCTTTGCCTGAACCACTCTTCCTTCTATTTCTTCACAGCTCACTCCTTCCAGGCTTTGCTCAGAAGTTGTCTTCTCAAAAAATAAGATAAAATCAGAGAGGGAGACAAGCCAAAAGAGATCCTTAGCTATAGGGAAACAATTGGAGGGTTGCTGGAGGGTTGCTGGTGGGGGGATGGGGTAGCTGGGTGACAGGCATTAAGGAGGGCACGTGATGGGAAGAGCACCAGAGGTTAGAGGCAACAGATGAATTACTCCGGTCCTCTACCTCTGAAACTAACAATATACTATATGTTAACTAAATTGAATTTCAATAAAATTTTTTTTAAAAAGATGTTGCCTTCTCAATTATTTTAGATAATACCCCCCACCTCCCACACACATACCACACTTCCTTTCTCTCTTACTCTGTCTCTTCCCTCCATGGCAGTCACCGTCTGCTAACACTATGAAACTGAATTACTTATTGTACATAATGACTCCGGTTTCCCCCTACTAGGCACTAGAATGCAAGCACCATTAGTGTAGAAATCCTTACCTTGTTCATTGATACATTCCATATACCTAGTGTGGCGCCCAGAACATAGACGGCGCTCAAAAATAATTGTTGAATGAAGGAATGAGAAATGGGGGAGGAGGACATTAGAGAGGTGTCAGGGACCAGATTATGTAGAAAATTCTAGATTCTGGGAAGGATTTAAATTTCATTCCCAGTGGGAGGAATGATAGCATCTGACCTGCCTGAAGTATTTCGTTCTTTCTCTACATGTCAGAGGAGTAATATGGTCCCAATTTCTCTGCCTCTGAACAGGGTCATTTGAAGAACTCTGAAAAGTTACTGATAGTATCTTAAAAGGCCCTCCCATGAGAACTTGCTTCAGACTATATGCGGACATACAACCAAGAGTTTGTGTATTTGCCTCGAGGATGATCGCTAATTAGATTAAAATATGGAATGGAGATGACAAATGTAGACAACATTCAGAGAACTGGTGACCAAATCTTCGTGACAAATGAGGAGACTCTTGTTTCATTGGTCATCAGAAGTGTTCAAGTAATGGTAGAGAAGAGAAAAGTGGGGGAGGTGTTCTGCACTTCCCCGTACTGAGCAGCACGGTCTGGCTTCCCAGCCTGGGCACATCTAGGAATATTATCATCGTGAGACGATTCTGCATGTGAGCCCCAGAAATGTTCAGTCATTGAGATTCATCCTTAATTCATCCTTGGCTGACATCTTTTTCGTTTGTTCATAAAATGTGACTTTATCTGGGGGACAGGGAACATTACCTTTTAAAGGCCTCATCTAACTTTCCTCTGAGCTGAAAAGGTCCATTTTACTCTAAGCTGAAAGGTAGTTTCCTGGTAAAATGTGTTATCAATTCTCCCCTTCCCTTTCAGGGCTGCGAATTTGTTATCAAAATGCTTCCCCGACCTTCTCCTTCCCTCTCCATCACGCACTGACACATCCAGCCTAAATTTGTGTCTTGCATCACCTCAGGAAACTCATGGCTAATTTCATTATTTGGGAGAGAAAAATGCAAATGAAGCCAGACAGCTGGTGCTTTCCTCGCGGCAGAGAGTGATGGAGGGGCCGAGGCCCACGTCGTCGGAGGCGCGCACACCCTCCTGCGCAGACAGGCCCCGGCGAGGGCAGAGCGCGGAGCTGCCGAGCAGCAGGAACAGATGGCCGGGAGAGGAGAAGATGGAGGGGCCCGGCTCTCCGAAGAGGCTGGGCAAAGGTGGCGTGTCAGCTGCCCGGGCAGTTAGATGGAGCGCACAGGACAGGGGTGGGGCGCTCGGGATCCGTCCACAGTGCTCCTTTCTTAAGGGCAGAGGCAGCCCTGGATCCAGTCGAAGGGGTTCACAGCCCCCCCGCAGCCCCCGTTCCTCGGCTCTGGCCTCCATGGCCCAGCCTGGGTTTCCTCCCCTGTGTCTGTGCGCTCAACATCTGCTTTCTCCCCAAAAGGGGGGCTGTGGATAGAGAGGAAGAGAAAGGGCAGGGAGGTGAGAACTCATTTCTTTCCCCCCAGGTGGATCTCAGTCTGCAAAGCCAAGTGTGCAAGACATCTAAATGATCTTTCTGTGACTGGACAGGATTTTGTTTTCGGATCCTGGCCTGCCTGCGGGAGGGAATCCATTCCATTCAGCATCTCCCCTTCCTCTGGAGTTCACTGAAATATGGGGAAACGGTGAAAGTGCCATGGGCAGACTGGACGTCTGTGTGTCCTCTGAGCTCTCCACTGAGCTCTCCGCCATCCACTCCAGCCTTTAGACATTGGTCCACACCGATGGCTCCTGAGAGAGCCTCTGTTGGCCGCTCCATTTCTTCCTTCCTTCTGGGTCCTTCCAGGACACATGGTGGCCAGCCTTGGTGCCAGGCCTGGGCCAGGTAGCGGCAGATCTAGGCCATGTCAGCTCTGTTGCGCCATCTGACCGTCAGGTTCCAGAGGGCTGATTCCAGTCGCGCCTACGTTCCTCGAAGGTGCAAAGGAGAAGGCGGGTTCCACCAACACCAGCACACTCTACACTTTTCTGCTGAGTCTCTTTAAAGAGTTTTTATCTGTTCTGGGCCAGAAAACCCCTTCTTGCTCGTTCTGTATTCTAATATTTCAACCAAGAGCTGGAGCCAAGGAAAAAGCAAGGAAACAAGCAAACAAACCCAAAACAGTGGTTAGGATTTCGAGAATATTTCCTTATCATACAGAAAAGGGGAAAAGACAGGCAAACAAAATGAAGTGCCTCAGCCAGATCTAACTGGGGTAGATCTAGGGGTCAGGCCTTCGTGAGCTAGTCCGTTTGCTGCTGGGACGCTCTGGGTCGGGGGAGGCTACCCTCGTTCACCTCACAGTCTCTGGCACCATAAACTGTTTCAGACCCCCCTCGGGCTTCCTGGGGAATTCAAATGGTGGTTTGGTCCAAGGAGCAGAATGGGATTCCTGTGGTCCAATTTACACTAAGACGGCCCCCCCTAAAATCCTGGAAATACTGAATGTGTGAGACATTGTTGGGAAAAGTCAAGAAACAGGGGAAGGGAGGAGAAACTTGGCACACAGATTTAATCCTGGCCTTCAAATCCTCCCGCTGATGACAGAAGCCTGGAGACCCATCAGGGTTCCTTGGGAGTGCCCTGGGCCTTTCACATTTTAGAACACGTTTGCTTTGATTATCTCGCTCTGGACTCACAATGCCTCCATAAAATAGCGTTGCTTTAAAGGCTGGGAACAATGCAAAAGTATTCTAAAATGTAAAAGGTCCAGTACCCATCCTTAGTGGCCTGCTGGGCTTCCTCAGTACTCTCATTCTGAGCTGGGCTTTCCTGCCTCCCGCCACCCACCATGGGGCCAGCAAATTCCCATCCTATTAGATAGTCCTTCCTTTGTTGGTGTGATCTTATCTTGCCCTATAAATAGCCAAGTGAAGGGCACCTGGGTGGCTCAGTTGGTTAGGCGTCTGCCTTCAGCTCAGGTCACAATCCCAGAGTCCTCCGATCGAGTCCTGCATCGGGCTCCTGGCTCAGCGGGGCGTCTGCCTCTCCCTGCCTGCTGCTTCCCCTGCTTGTGCTCTTTCTCTCTGTCGAATGAATAAATAAAATCTTAAAAAAAAAAAAAAAAATAGCCAAGTGAGAAAACCCTTTCCAGGTCCTGATCCCGGATCCACCAGACACAGATATATGGTCCCTGTGTTAAAGCCTAAAATTACCTTAGTTCTTCCCGTCTTCTGAATATGTGTTCATGGAGTCTGGTCTTTGAGAAACTGACCGGGCCTGACCAACGCCATCCTGTCTTTGGTAGAAATGATGTACACTTCACCGCATTTTTTAATCCTCCTTGAGCACGTGTAAAGTATAAATCTTGCTCATGTCTCTGTGTACATACTGCCAGATCTCCAATACTATCCTCCGTCAAAAAATGCAAGGCTTTTGGTCTCTATTAATCCTGATACTACTCAGAAGGAAGGAAAGACTGAGATGCAACAGATGTTTTGGCTCAAGGTCATGTGGCATGGAAAAAAAACAGAGTTTTCTTTTTCAATGATTTGAGTTTATATACTTTTTTTTTTAACCCTTTAAATAATTTTCCCTTCTCCACACATCTTCCTGCCCAGTAGGCTATAGGTGTCTTTATGCCCTCTTTGCCGGGGAGGACAGGGAGGCTGGGAGAGGTTGAGGGGCGGGGACCCGGGCTGCTGGGGCTCCTCAGGGTCCTGCAGCCCGTAGGGTACACTCAGGGCCCCGACTGCTGAGCTCGGCTCAGTGGCTGCACACCTCCCTCCCTCGCAGGGCAAACAGCCACGGTGAAGTTCTGGAAATGCCGTAATAGCATTTGCTAACCACTTCCACATGATTTTTAAAGCAAATGCCACCCTGCATTGTAACAGTGAGCTAACAACACGTTAGCGGGTCCTTGTTCCCACTTCATTCACTTTTCCAGCACTGAAGTCACAGGGATGCCTGCGCGGACAGGCACGTTCAGTGAATGGCTCAGCAGCTGGGCCATTTATCCCTTCGCTCGTCCCCCCGCTGCCTCCCAGGGTGGTTTCTGAAGTGTAGTTATTGCTACGCTTTCTCTCCTGCCTCTGTCCCGGGGAGAAGGCAGCCGTTGGTTCGAGGACGAGTCAAATCTGCATGCTCCAGCCACCGCAGTAAAAGTTGACCCCACTCCGGCCCGGCCGCTCAGCAGTCCCCCTGCCTGCGTGGTCTGCTGCGGTGCCCAATTGCAGATCAGGAAGCACGGGCTGAGCGGTGGCTCTGCACTGGCCATTGTCTGAGACTGTTAGGAACTGTGTCCCCAGTTCCTATGTTGAACTCCTCAACTTCAGGAGCTCAGGATGTGTCCTTGTTGGGAAATAGGGTCATTACAGATGTCATTTGTTAAGATGAGTTTCTACCGGAGTAGAGGGGACCCTTAATCCAATAAGATGGTTGTCCTCAGAATTGTCCTTAGAAAGCAAGTTACTTTGGAGACAGAAACGGTAGCACAGGGAGACTGCCATGTTAAAAATGGCGGTACAGGGGGCGCCTGGGTGGCTTGGTGGGTTAAGCCTCTTCCTTTGTCTCGGTAACGATCCCAGGGTCCTGGGATCAAGCCCTGAATCGGGCTCTCTGCTCAGTGGGGAGCCTGCTTCCTCCTTTCTCTCTGCCTCTCTGCCTACTTGTGATCTCAATCTCTGTCAAATAAATAAATAAAATCTTTAAAACAAAATGGCGGTGCACTACCACCTGCTGAGGAGGCACCAGAGCTAGGAGAGTGGCCTGGAACAGATCTCTCCCTGGAGGCTCCAGAAGGAGTGTGGTCCTGCAGACCCAGTGATCTTACACTTCTCGCACCCAGAACCGTGAGACAATAAATGTCTGTTGCTTCAGCAACTGTTCGTGGCCCTTTGTCTAGCAGTCCTAAAAAATGACAGATGCTAACATCTGATCCACTTTCTTCATTCCTTCCACCCAACAGAGCATCTGAAAGAGCCCCAAGAAGCCAGAAAACTCCCGGTGCTCGGCAGTGGGGGTGGGGTGGGGTGGCAGAGGTCCAGCAATGACAGCAATGACATCACAGGGTGCACTTTCCGCTGTCTTAGCCAGTGTCCAGTGCTGACTCCTACACAATGGAAATTCCGGGGGTTCCCCCGTGGAGCTTAATGGAAAAGGCGCTTAGAGACACACAGTTGCCGCCACATTTTATCTACCCTGGCCTACCCTGACTGTAAAGGTTACCGTGACCATCCCTCCTCTATCCTGGAGCCCCCGGCATACTTACACAGTAAGGTTCTACTCTGTGTCCAGCCCAGAGTGACGCAGACTCCCAGTAGTGCAGTTATGCATGTGTCGTTTCACGAGGCCCATCATCATCGTAACAGTCATAATGACATTAACCACCGCGACCCTCACAGTGAGCATTCACTGAGCTTTAACCGCATGCCAAGCCCACGCTTTATCCCACTTCCTTGCTAGGTGACCTGGGGCAACTCAGTTAACTTCTCTGTGCTTAGTTTTCTAATCTGTAAAATGGAATAGCAGCATATGAAGCATTTAAAAGTGTTAGCTAGGATGATTACTCTTGTAATTAATATCGTAGATGAGGTAAGGACAATGCTCCCATTTTAAAGATGCAGTAACAGAGGCTAGGGATGTCTACACAACTGAGTGAAGGTCCCTGTCGTGTAAGCGACACCTGTTAGCTCCTCCAGAGGAGGAGTCCCACGGCATGCAAAATAGCAAAGGGCGTCAGGATGCCTGTCCCCAGGAGCAGCAGGCCCATGACGGCACGCCACTGCATGATTCTCAGGGGACACGGTCCCTGGAAAGACACAACTCACACAGGCACTAGAAGGAATAACCATTTAGTCACATAGAAAAGAGACGGCATCATGAGCTCCAATGGTAAGCGTCAGCCCCCCATGGCCCTGGGGCCTCCCCCTGCAGCTGGCCCAGGGCACCCTTCTTGTGCCGTGGGCACGGGACCGGGTCCCTCCCTGCGAGGAACAGGTAGAGCAGTGGACTTGACCAGGTGCCGTGTGACGCACAAACTTCAGCGGAACAGAGAAGCACACGCTCAGTTCAGAACAGGAAAAGACCCTCCAAGGATATAAACCCAGCTTCAGCTGGGAAGATTCTCTATCTCCTTGTCCAGAGATCGGGGTTCAGGTCACATGCATACGGAACTGTACAGAAGTCAAAAGACTGCACACATGTGACTTCCTTAACCAACGAGAAACCGGCAGAGCCAGGACTTGAACTCAGGTCACTTCTTCCAATCAGTAAATGTTGACTACCTGCTGGGAACATGACCGTGCTAGGCAGTCCTGACTACAAAACTTTTAAGACACAGAAATCAAACTTTTCTTAAAAAAACTAACAGTGGGGCGCCTGGTTGGTTCAGTGGTTTAAGCATCCAACTCTTGGTTTTGGCTCAGATCGTGGTCTCAGGGTCATGAGATCAAGCCTCACATCAGGCTTTACACTCAGCGCAGAGTCCACTGGAGAGTCTCTCCCTCTCCTTCTACCCCTAGCCCTGCTTGCACTTCTCTACAAAAATAAATAAAATCATTAAAAAAAAAAAAAAAGAAAAGAAAAGCTCAAAGTAATGGAGAAAATAAAGGTATACTTGTAAATATAACAGATTCTTTTATTTTAAAATCCATCCTTTAATAACATTTAACTTACATCTATGGGTAACCAACTGTTTTGGGGGGCCGTGCCAGAAATTGAGACACAGTGATGGTGAGAACAGCATTCTTACCCACAGAGCTGACCTCGGGTCCACAATGCCACAGGCGACCAAGGAAGTGAATAGCCGCGCTCAGTGCTGTGAGAGGCCCCGTGCTGGCCCCAGGACATATGAACAGAAGAGTTCAAGATCTGGTTGTAGAACCACGGTCCTCAGTGGACACGCAGTCGAAAGAGAGATGGAGAGGAACTGAGCACTTGGAGCCCCACGGACACCATGGGGGAGAGCGTAGGGGTGGGCGTCTGGACATGGGGAGCCACGAAGGGCTTCTTGGTGGAGCCATGCTTGAGTCAAATTTGAAGGAAAATAGGTTTTAGTCAGATTAAGGAAAAGGGAAAACATTGTTCTCAGGAGCAGGAGGACCTGTCCAAAGGCACCAGTGTTAAGCAGAGTACTGTGTGGTTTTTGCGGCCATGTTTAAAGCCACAAGGAGGGAGCAGCACGTGAGGACAGAGGTGGCCCCTGAGCACGGGAGGCTGGAGACAGGACTGATCCTGAAGACCCAAGCAGAAAGCTAAGAGGACACAGCAGCTCCGACAAAGTGCTCCACTGGGCTTGGGGACGTTGGGCGGTGACACAAGGACAGCCAGAATCGGGAAGCCCCGGGAACCATCCGGATCCACCGCGTGGAGACGGGGCATTCTAAGTAAAGAAGCTTTGGCGAGGCCGGTGTGGGGGATCACGGGCCCCTGGGGTGGGGGTGGGGGGGCGTACAGGTCTGTAAAGCTTTGACGCTGGGGTGTGCAGTAAGGACACATTGTCACCTGCTGCTCACTGTCCACACTGAATGGGCCACGCGCCTCACAGAGACCAACACCCCCATCAGACGCACGGCCGCTCTGCCAACAAGCGGGCACCTGCTGTCACCGCACCGCTCTTGTGCTGGGACCCGGGAGCAGGACGAGCGGCGTCAGTGGGGATGGCCTGCGCACCTGGGTTGGAGGCCCAAGAGTCAAGTAACCAGAGCGGACCGGACAGTCACAGGAGCGTGGGGCCGTGACCAGGACGGCTTGAGCAGCGCAAACGGACATCGGACCTCCGCGAACTTCCTGCAGAAATGGCAGGAAGGTTGGGAGAAGCCACCGACTCACTTCTAGACACACACATGCACACATGCACACACACGCTCCACACACCACACACACACTCTTTACTACACACACACACATCCCACACCTACACACCCCATACCACACACCATACACTCCACACACCACACATACATACTCCATATTCCACACACACAGGCTCCACGCACACACACACACTCTACACACCACATACACACACACTTCACTGACCACACACACACATACTCTACACTACACACACAATCCACACATGACACACACGCACTCCATACTCCACACACACACTCTATACTCCACATACACACTCCACACATCACACACAACACTCTATATTGCACACACACATACCCTCCACACCACACACACACACACACTCACACACACACACTCCATATTCCACACACAGAGGCTCTGCCATGCACGCACACACATACACACTACACACCACATACACACACACGCCACACATACACACACACACTCCATAGACCACACACATACTCTATACACACACCACACACTTCACATACCACACACCCTCACTACATTCTATGCTCCACACATACACATTTTACGCACATGCTCCACACTTCATACACAAACATACACACACACACACACTCTATGCATGTGCGCTCACTCCGTATACTACACACACTCTACATAACACACACACATTCCATACACCACACTCACACTTCACACACACACTACAAACACTACACACACACATTCCACACCATACACATTCCATACATCATACACACACAGTACACACACACTGCACATACCACACACACATTCCCCCCAAAACACGCACATTCAACCATGTATACATATGTATGTAAGTAGATATATGTACACGTGCATTATGAATGCCAAAAAATGAAATGCTTGCTTTGTCATATGAGATTAAAGCTTGTTTTTTTTTTCTTTCAATTAATGGAAGGCAGCAATGGACAATAGTTAAAGGGTTTAGAATCGTGTATGTTAACTTGCATATGAGTTTCACTAACTCTTTGGCTGGATTGTTTAACTTCTGAACCTCAGTTTTCTTATCTATAAAATGGGGATGATAGTATTCACTTTAAAACATTAAGGTGAGGGTTAGTTATGTGCATTGCCTGGTACCTAATAAAAGCATCAGTAAATAATATTTCATACATCCTTTTTAACAGCTTAGATATGTACATATATATTATTGGCTTTCAATGTAGCATAAAAATTTAGAAAATAAAAGAGGTATATTACATGCAACAGATCATGCACTGAACTCAAATCAATCTGGCTTACATAAAAAGGAAATATTTTAGTATGTGTAACTGAGAAAATCAGGGGCTACATTTTGCTTTGTGCAGGATGGTATCCAGAGACCAACTCTTTCTTATCAGAGCTCTGTTCTCTATCCTTAGCCAGTTGAGCTCCTGATGGGGCCAAAGTGGCCCCCAGGAGCCTCGGATGGGCGCATCACTAGGGAAGCAATCCTAGTGGGAGTAGAGCTTGTTCTCAAATAGCTCTCCCCAAAGAACTGAAAAAAAAAAAAAAATCTCTGAATTGTCCATTGTGGGTCTTTTGTATTAACCTGAAATTGTCTGAATTCTCTGACTGGTAACATCAAAGTTATATGTCTATCTTCCTGACTGAGGTGAGGAGGAAATTCAGCCTCCCCTGAATCCAAGAGAAGGGAGGTCGGTCACCAGCAAATGGGACAATTGATGCTGCCTGCCACAAAGTAACCCAGCTTCTCTACAGCCTGCCACCCAGAAAGACCACCGCCAGTAACTGGGTGCATTTCCTTCCCAATTTCTTTATCTACACAAATATAAATATATAGATGATCTTCTAACAGCTGTTTTCGCTACAAAAACAAATCAGACTGTGCACTGGTTGGTATTTCCTTTAATCACTTCCCGATATATCATTTTCTTCATGTGAATAAGTATAAACCAAATAAATCTTTTTTAAATGGTTGCGTAGTATTCCACTTGCGATTGCATTAATTTATTTCTTTCGTTTTATTAAGTTCTCTGAATGGCATGGACTTTAAGACAGGGCCGTAGTGTGACTGCTTAGAAATGAGAAGGTTGCCATCACCTCTTATTTGAGCCTTGAATGGTATGTGTGTGTGCGCACGCGTGCACAAGTGTGGGCATGTTCAAGTGCAAAGGCGAATGCACGAGAGAACATTTACATGATCCAGACTCATCAGAAACGCCTGCAGGCTTGAGACTAGAGTCAGAATTTGCAGCGGTGCAGCAGACTCACCACCCGAGGTTAGGCGCGCTGGTGAGCCTTTCAAGCACAGGACTGACCCCTCGGCCTCTTCAGAGGGGGTGGGAGCCAACCCAGATGCTGACCCCTTCCCAAGACAGGAGAGCTGACTCTAAGGGCTTACATTTGATGGCACTCAAGAACCAGGGGTCACACGAGCAACTGAAATGAATCTAGGACTAGAAATTCCTACAGATGTATGCAACAGACAGATGAAGGACATTTGTAGGGTTCCCCACTGAAGGAGGGAATGGCCCAGTCTGAAGTCCCAAAGAGATGCGGCTGCCTTTAAAAGCAAACAGCAGAAAGAAACATCTTGACAAAAATACGTCGGTGACGCAGATGTCTCTTTAAAAGGCTCCGGGCCCACATTTCCCAAAGAACAGTCGTCGCCGTGGTATTAAAAATAGAAGGCTGCCTGCGACTGCGGGTGCTAGACCCACAAAGCACCCCCCCGGGGGAGGCTGCGTGCACGAGCCTGGGAACCCGCTGAGTCAGCTGCGCGGGCCCTGCGCTCCCCGCCGCCCGGCGCGCGCCCCCGGGCCGCCGTCCCGCTACCCCGCGCCCGCCCGGCAGCCCCGCCGCCCCGCGCCCCGCGCCCCGCGCCCCGCGCCCGCCCCGCCGCGGTGCCAATCTCCCGCCTCCCCGCCGCGCCGGCCGGCCAGAGGACCAATTAGTGCGAGCTGTGATGTGGAGATGGGTCCTCCGAGGACGCAGACCCCTCCTCGCTCTGCCGCCAGAGGCCCCTGGAAGGGCCGTCGGATGTCAGCAGCTGTCCATCACGCCCTTCCCGGCTCAGGGGGGCTTCCCCGGCCCCTGCCCCGGACCCCGCCGGGCGGCGGCGAGGCTCGCCAACCTGCTCCCGGGAGCTCCCACCGCCCCCACGGCCCGCACTGCCTCGGGTGGTCCCTTCTCAGATCTGGAACCAACCAGGAGACCGGTACCTTGGGCTCTTTTCCTCCAAGGCAGGCCTCTGGAAGTGAAGGGAAGCACTTGAAACGTGTGGCTTTCTGGCCTGTTTTGTGGAAGAAGAAAATGCCCTTGACATACCCAGGAGCATCCGAGAGAAAGAACGCACAGATGTTCTAGGTTTGCCCGTGCCCCCACTCACTACATATGTGGAAAAGAAATCGCTTTGTAACTCTCTCACTAGGGATGGTGAGGGATAGCGTCCCGCGGATTTCGTGTGTGTGAATTACAGGGACGATAGAAGATGACAATATGCCCGACGCATAGAAATCGTTGTAAGGAGAACGTGCTTTGTCCGAGTCTCTCCATAGCATCTGCAGACAAGTACATAAGCAGATGAATAATGGTGTTGTTGTTGTTGTTTTCCTTTAACAAACTCAGTTTTGTTTTGTTTTGTTTTGTTTTCATTTCATTTGAACTGAGAAATGGACATATAATCCAACGAAGCCATTAATTCAAAATCCTTCTCTCAAGTTCCGAAGTACACGATTTGGCAAGCAAAACACTTCTTTCCCAGTTATGCTTTGATTAAACCAAAACAAACCTAGGAGTACATTTTAGTTGTGTTGGGAGATGAGGCAGTTTAGAAAGCAAAGTTAGCATAGTCGTGTAGAGGGAACCATCTAAATTCTGTTACAAAGGAGACTCAGATCCTTTGAAGCACTGGTGTATCCAAACGCAGTGTTGCCTGTTGCAACTTGGAATGCAGCATTTATGGCTTTTTTTCCTTTATGTGTGTGTGTGTGTGTGTCCTCCTCTGGAAAACCTGAAGAGGCACAGTTCTTGACTCCAAGAAGCAAGACTCTAACTCACATAAAATGGCACTACCCAAGAAATGACAAGTTTTAAAAGTTATGTGTGAATATAATTGGTGGCATAGGAGTCCAGTGATAACTTAAGTACACTCAAACGTGAGACGATCACCAACTTTCTAACTTTCTAATCTCCAATTTATTGGCCTCCTCAATTCCATGAACTTTATCTCCCCTCCTATTTAGGAACCTAAATTGCTCAAAATAGAACAATTCCATCTTAGAAGCATTAGCTAAAATCTATCACTCTCTCTACAAAACTTCCAGTCCTCCAGTTGTCTTCCTCTCTACTTGATCTACACTACTCTTAGGGAGAGCGCCATATCTTGATAACCCCATCTTCTTCCAATCTGTCTTCACTCCCTTCTCTCTCCAACCAAGTTCTTAGTTTCCTTCATTCATCTCACCCACAGCCCTGCTCCCCTGTCTCGGGCATGTGCAGAAACTTCAGTCCATAGGTGACATATTTAATGGATGTGCTCACCTGTCAACTTCCCCAACTTAAGCAGCTAGACAGGTAGTCAACCATGGCATTATTGAGACATCATGGATGAAAACATCACATTCCAAACTTTTTGGTTCAAAAATTCCAGATATCAGATAAGAAAGCCTGGAAAAGATATGCAATGATTTAGAATCTATTTTTTCTTGCTGACCCCCAAGAGGAAAAAAAAAAATTACAGCTGGAGAAAAGAAAGAAGTAAGATGGGGAAGGAGAGAAATGAAATGTGGGTATGTCCTCAGAGAGGGAGGGGTAGTAATTCTCCTACTTCAAGTGTTTGGGGATCTGAGAGCGCAGCGTAGGTGCCCAGTTTCCATCTGTAGCCCTGGGAGGGTGTGAGCCTTTCATAGGTGTCCTGTAACTAGAATAATCTAGGAACAAAATAGTAATGGCTGAAGGGTTACTTTCCGGGAAGTAGGGGATGGGCAGTGAGAGGGGGTTGCCCATCGCTCCCGATTAGCAGAAAGAGCAGTTCAATTATCTATGTCTCTAGCAGTCCTAGAGGGAGCTGTGAAAGTTAGTTTTACCAACTAGGAGATGTCCAGGACATTTGCTACCAGTGTGAGGAGAAGCTGAGCTGGAGGAAACACCGTAGGCCAGCCAGTGGAAATAAGCTGTTATCTCTCAGGAGAAGCCAGGTGGAGATAGTGGAGCAGAAAACCAGAGAGGGACAAGGGAGATGACTGGGTAGAGGTTGGAGAATTTTTAAAGGCAGTGACAATACTTGTTATGTTATCATAAGGATGGGAAAATGTCATTCTATATTTATCCTCATTCACAGAATATACAATACGAGGGGTGAGCTGTAGTATAAACCATAGACTTCGGATGATTATGACCTAACAATCCATTGTAACGAATGGACCACCCTGGTGTAGAGTGTTGTTAAAGTTATGCAGGGAGTTAATGGGAAATCATTGTACTGTCCCTGTTAAAATTGCTGTGACTTAAGGCTGCTCTAAACAGGGGTGCCTGGGTGGCTCAGTCAGCGAAAGTGTCTGCCTTCAGCTCAGGTCATGATCCAGAGTCCTGGGATGGAGCCCCACATCCTGCTCTCTGCTCAGCGGGGAGCCTGCTTCCCCCTCTCTCTCTGCCTGCCTCTCTGCCTACTTGTGATCTCTGTCTGTCACATAAATAAATAAAATTTTAAAAAATGATAAACAATTGGGAAGAGTTACATCTCCGTGAAGTACAACATTGCGCTGAAGACCCCAATTGTTGGTCAGACACCCCACCTCCACTGGAGAGTTGCCTGGAAGTCCCAGGAGTAGGAGAAAGGGGGACCAAACCCCCCCAAACCCTGAACTTTCCTGAATGACTGATAAATGAGCCAATTTTTCTGAGTTTACCTGGAATTATCAGGTAAATTTCTAGCCATGAAAAAGCAACAGGGTACTCAAGATACTAACTGAACTTAGTTCTAGGAATTAAAACAAAACAAAACAAAACAAAAGCAAAAAACAAACAAAAAAACCAAAACAAAAACAAAAACACACACACAAAAAATGTACCTTGTCACTTACCAGCTTTGGGAGCTCAAGTTTGCACTTAACCCATTTCATTATCTTTCTGATGTGTTGACCCTTTAACACCTCAATCTTCTTAATTCTCTGTTTCTATCCCTTGGGCTGCTAAGCCCCACTGGAGATAACCACAAGAGAGCTTGGGTGCTGGGAATTAAGAAATGGGGGGCTTTCAGTTCTACCTTCATTTGATGGGCAGGTGCACACAGCTGAAGGGCGTAGGGGCAACTCAATAAGAACTAAGAGCTGGAGAGAAGGTTACAATTTCCCAAAAAGGCACTTTACATACATTATTGTACTCAGTGCTCCTGAAAATCTAAAAGGGAGATAGACATCCCTTTTGCTATGGACCAAGGACATGTATGTATGTAGCCTGTCAACAACAGATCCTAGACTTGACTCTACTGTCTTCTTACTCTCTTGCTCTTTCCACTGTCTCATGCTCAGGATCCCTCTCTGGTGTCCAAAAGGCTGGCTGCCCTTGATATGAGTTTCCTTTCTCTCCTTTGGTGGAAGGTTACCTTTCACATTCAGCACCCACCTTGATCTTAGTACCACTACTCCCATTTTACAAATGAGCAAACGGAAGCTCACTCACGGGACGGAAAGCAGTTTTTCTGCTTCATGATTCGATGACCTAGCCATCATATCCTGCTAATATTGGGCTGTAATAGTACATGATTAATGTTACATTTTTAGAGAAGCAAAATACTGCCTTATTCATGGAGAAAAATGGATCACTGGCTGAACTTTTTTCCTCCGACCGTTATGAATGTCGCATATATATCACAATACAAAACAGTTTTGGTGGATTATACTTCCATCCCCTTTCAATGCACTGCGCTAAAACTACATACTTTAATCTGAAAAATTGAGAAATACAAATGTAGTTTCTGTAACAACACTTAGAGTAAGCGAAGCGTGACTTTCTTAAGTAGAAAATGGTTCAAGTCAAATGCTTATTATTTTTCACCGAACAATGTCTCAACACTCCCTCTGGAATCAGTGGCCAGTTTGTCCGTTTGTTTTCTCAAATCATTCCGCACAGGTTCCCTTCCCTTCTTTAAATCGTTTTGCTGCACTAGCAGTTTGATATCTCATTCATGGCTCTCCTGTCTGCAAACTCTGTTTAGTGCAAAGCTTTGCAGAAAAAAAAAAAAAAATCTCTTATTTGACCATGAACTTTCGATGATCTAGTTAGCGTTACTGTCAAGCTTCCCGCGGTCTTTTTGAAAAGCAGGACTTGTCCGTGCTGCCCTCTGGCCAACTTCAGTGGGACTAAAGCGCTAGCAAGAGCCATCAAACTGCCTGACGGCTTGTCACCGGCGAGGCTCCATTAATTTACACACATTTTCCACTGTTTGGCATCTACCATGATAACTCTTTCCTCTTCCAAGCAGTTCCTGTTTGCATTTAACACTTGGGTTAATTTTCATCAGAGTTTAAATTTAGCCATCAGTTATTTCTGGGGAGCTGTCAGCCAACATATGGAGAGAAGAAGGAAAAAAAATCCTCCTGAATTTATAATAAAGTGGGATCTGTTGAATGTAAAACAAAACCAACTGCAATATAGCGAGGCCCCGGTGGGGAGAGCGGGGTCAGCACAGAATCGCAGAGTGGATTAGCTCTTCTATTCACCAGAGCCGCATCTGGGCACCTCGGAGTTCTTGATATATCAAAAAATGATGGAAAGACACAGTTCAATTTGTCCCCCTTTTATAAAGGATAATTAACCTGTCAGTCTTGCTACTTTAACAACTTCATTAAATTGGAGGCGAAATGGGTGCCGCGAAGTCTTGTCTTTATCCGCAAGGAACGCAGGGCACTTGTATAAACGTGGAAGAAGAAGGGAAACCCACGTGTGCGCACCCCGATAATACTGTCTGGTTCCTGAAAAATGGAACATGCTTCTTCCAATTATGTAATAAACCTGCCTTCACTATGACCTGCTAAAAGTAATTTTCTTAACTCGGAAGGCAGGGGAAATCATGTCACAGCCCCACTTGGCCAGAGAGGCACACCACTTAAAAATTGAGGTTATAGGGTTTCAGATGCTATTGGGCCAAACTCTTTAAGACCTGGAGTGTTGGCTACTAAAAGGTGAACAGCATTTCACAAGTAATGAACTAAAAACAGAGCTACCTCAGTTCTCAATAGCTACACCCGCCCCTGGCTACCAGCATCTGTGTCTCAGCAATTAATCATTTTTTTTTTTCCTTAACTTCCTCAAAGATCCTAAACTTTAAAATGCCTTTATTCAAGAGTAAAAGAACATCAAAATCATTTTTGTGTTTGAAACCTTATGTAATCTCGGCCTTTTCTTTCTTAAAGTTCACAATATACTGAGTATTTTAAATAATTGAAATGGTTTAACTAAGGTTTTAGTCATCTTTTCTTCAGGAATTCCACTCTGTAGACATGCATACAGAGGCACAGTAAGAATAATTACAGAATATTTTTCAAATTTTATTAAAATCTGTCTGACCAACAGAGTTAAAAAGGAAATGGCTTTGTGAGGTTGTTACTTCTGTCCTGTAATATCACCTTTAATTAGTACAAATAATAATTATCATAAAACAATAATAAGAAATTTCAACTGGCTATGATAAAGATAAAAGTTAATATGCGTTTCTTGTCAATATGGTCAAAATTCTGGATATGATCATTTAATTTTCCAAGAAAATAATTTTATTTTTAATTTAGAATGATTAGAAACATAAACCAATTTGTATCTTCCCAATTTCTTTTTTGTTAACATTTTTATGAGATTATTAAAAAGGAAATACTTTCTAAAGTTAATATTATCTGTAAAGTTTATTCTAAAGTTATGATCCTTGTGAACCATGATATTTTTATTTTAAATTCTTTTAAAATAATTCAGTTTTGAGAATTCATGAGTATATTAGGTAGGTTAAAGTAGAGCAACTTATACTTCTTTTGGTACAATAGATGTCATGTAGTTGAAAATCCATTTCATTACAAGTGATTCATAAGAAGACAGTGACAGTGTTTTTCACTATAATATTTACATGTTTCTTTGATGAAGATGTCAGAATTCATCTATTTTTTGATACATTTGAAAGATTTGGTATACCTTCCAGAATATTTATAACTGCTATAAAAGTTAATTGTAACTACTATGAAAATAAATATTTAAGAACATACTCTTCTTCATGCTTTTTTACAATGAAAATTGCCTAATTTCATAGAAAAGATCGTTTAAAAAACTGAGAGATGACACTTGTGAAGATCAGTGATATTCAGAGATTTTTCAGAGCACACTTGGCTGTATCCTGTCCGTTACAGGATTTCTATCTACCTCACCTCACTAAGGATTGCATTTATCATAAAGGAGACAATTCATTTTTCTTACAGTTTTTGGGAAGAGCTGCTTCTCAGTCCTCTCCAAAGTGACTTTTTCCTGGTCTTGAACTTGCCTGTCTCTAGAGCGAGACAATAATTAAGATGATGCACTCTGTATTGTTCCAACCTAGACCTCTGTCTGCATGCATTTTTAGAGAAGAATTAAAATCTTTATGAGCCCTTCCCCCTCAGTCCTGTAAAAAGGGGAGCCGTGATTCAGAGTGGCAAATGTTCTTGCCACTGGTGCTTTTCTGAGTGGCACGTGATTCACAATCACGGTGGTGGACACACACCACCATGAGCCCTTTTCTGCAGCAATGACATCCACCTTTGTATATATAGCACTTGGCATGTTTGCTTGCTGTGTCTTTTAGAGGAAAGACCCAAGGGCCATTGAGATTAGCAGGCTCCTCAGCCGTGTCCCCCTCTCCAGCTGGTCTGGCACCAGGGGCACTGCAGACTGAAAAGTAAACGACTCTGATTCCATCTGAACTAATGTCGGGAGACTGGGGATGTGAAGAGGGAAAGTGGCACCAGTCGGAGCCTGTCGGACATCCACCGGATACAAATGAAACGGAACAGGGACAAGGGAGAAGGGTTTGTGAGATTCAATCCAACTTCAGGGTCCAGAGGGAGGTGCATTTTACCCGCGCCTCTGAACGAACTCAGGGAGTGACCCACCCCTCAACTGTGGAAAGCACGTGACTCCATTGCCCAAATAAAATACCCCAAACCCCCAAACATGGCCACCTCTTGCGTCTGAGAGACAGTCAGCTTCCACGGTTGGGAATGTACCCATCTGGCCAGTTCCAACTTTGTTTTAAATGAGGAAAGTGTTGTTTTAATTCAGCTGTGCATATCCTTCTAAGATGGCAAAATTCTGTGAATTTTAGGCAGTAAAGACAGCCCAAAGAAAAATAACAAGCTAGGACCACTAACTACACATGGGAAGAAATGCCATTTCCTGTTGCAACAAAATATTTAAATCGCCTCCGATTTTATCACTGTAATTTAGTAATTTTGTGAATGTAAGTCAGCCCTTTATTGTCAGTGGTTTGTTGTTTTTTTTATTGAAAGGGCATATTTCTTTTTCACTAATAACCTTCAAATTTGCAGTCAATTTATTCCAAAGAATAACAAAATTATCAATGAAGCATAAATGTAATTAGGTCTCCTTATATACAGCACAAGCGAAACTATCTATAAAGAGTTCTCTGAGCCTGGTTTTAAGATCAAGTCCTCACAGTTTGTGACTGCATTGGTAATTGAGAATGAAGTGGTGGTTTTAACAGAAACAATGTAGCTATTTTTCAGCAACTGTGAAAACCCGTTATCTTCATTCCACGATTTTCTTTTTCTTATGTTATCACCAGACTATGTTGTAAAAATCACCTTTACTACCGCCAGTGCCACCACGATCAAAAAGAGACACAATAATTTTCTGAGAAGCTTAAATAAGTACAAGTTGGGTTAATTATCCGGCTATTTTTCGAAACTATTCATTTGGTTTTGTGTCTGAGTGGGGAGCCACATGAAGCCACAAGGCACACAGGGACACAGAACGTGGAAGAAAAATCAGTACTTCCTAATACAAATTCTAACAGAAATGCCAATACATTTCCTTCATGTACATTTTGGAAACAGAAATATTTTGGGCCAAATCAGCAGGGACTCACCTGTAGTCCTCAGATTAGCCAAGACAACAAATGGCTCCTTTCCTTTCTGGCTACCGAAGGTTTTGTCCAATGTTTCGATGGGCACCTCCCAGGTGTAAGAGAGGAGCTGAAACCCTTCCCTGCTGGTAGCAAAATTGCAAGTTAGGAACTGGATCTGGTTTGGAGTCACGTGAAATAGTAAGGTCATCTGCATGTGACTTGTTTTATAACTTTCTAAATACAGATTTGCATGATTATTTGAGACATTTGTTTGAGGAAACCTTACATTTAACAAAACTAAAGCTAGATTGTTTGAATTTGTGATTAATTCTCACACGCTTGGACTTTGGGTTCGCTAAAAGGTACATTTTTCAGGGCGCCAAGTTCAGTTTGGTTCTTGAGGGTCTCTGCTTCATTTCGCGACAAATGACTGAAATTCTGTATGGCACAATGCAGCCCACTTCTTTTTGGTAAGAATTTTACATCCCTACTTTAGGACTCATTTCTGTAAGTACTTCATAACTTCCTGTCAGCCAACCTAGTAAGTGTTGTGCGGCATCATTGTAAACTAAATGGCTTAGATAAATAAGCACTGCTGTCCTCATGTTGTCTCTCACTAGTGAGCTATCCAGACCCTCTGACTGGCCACCACTAATCAGTGAAACCCCAGTGATGATCTTCCTCCCCTGATGCCTATAGCGAGTGAAGATTACTCACCATATAGTCAAACACACACTTCCTCCTACTACTCATTATCTCACACTCTGGACTTGACTCCTCTCCTCAGTTAAGCATTGTAAAACGCTTCCAGTCCCTGCAATCTAGCAGCTCCTGGGTGAACACTGAGGTGGGCTCTTATCCTCACAATCATACGCAGAAAGCAAGACAATATCCATTTTACGAATGAAGAATGACCTGAATTTCAGAGATATTAAATAACTTGCTCATGGTGACTCGATTATTAGATGATAACATCAAGATTTGAAGTCAGGCCTTTTAAATTTTATATCCTCTGGTATTTCTGCCTCACAAGTCCATATGTGTGTCTTGGATCTAGGACAACAAATGATTCCTCTCTCTATTACCTCAGAGTACCTAGCATGGTATCATGCTTATAATAAGTACCCAAAACATACGCCATGATTCCATAATTTCTTGGTATTCTTCAGGTAGAGTGTGAGTCTATATGAAACTCAAACCCTTCATCATAATTATCTATTTACCTGTCTGTCTGTTGCGTGAGGCTTTCTTTTATCCTATGCATCATTGTACCTCTAGGGGCTGACACTCAGCGGGATCTCAGTATTCAAGAGATGGAAGGCGGGGAAGCACCCGGAGAGGGACGCAAACTTTGCCGACAGGAGCGAGTATCGGCCCCACTGTGGAATTTGGAAGATGAAACTTCAACTGGTAGAAAATGCCTAACGTGACCAGTTAATTAAGTTTTCCATTTAAGAGATGGGGGCGTTGAATAAATAACCTTTGTGCTGTATAGTAATTGTGGCTGTAGATAGCCCACGAGATCAGGGGGACTCTTTGCAGCCATCAGAAAAGTCCCTGAGGATAATTTTGTCTGTTTTTACTGGATCACTAATATTAACTTGCTTTCTGGTCCACTGTAATTCTCCGTAAATATATTTTCAAAGGCCGCTTCCCTGTTTAACTACACAGGTATCTCTCTATTTGGTGTTGAATTAGGAACTTAGAAGTCACCCCAGATGGGAGTGGGCATACCTGCCTTTGACCTTGTATTGGTAGATAAACTTACATAGACAGGGATCCCCATACAGGACCGCAGGAAGGTAAGACTTGTTCTTATGGGCTGAATCATGTCCTCCAGAAGATGTTTGAAGTCTTGACCCTCAGTATTTGTGAAAGTGACCTTGCTTGGAAATAGGGTCATTGCATATGTAGTCAAGTTACGATGAGGTCATTAGGGAGAGCCCGAGTCCCATATGACCAGTAGCCTTATAGATGGGAAAATTGGAGCACAGAGACAAATGTGCACAGAGGGGAATGCCAGGCAAACATGAAGATAGAGACCAGGATAACGCTTCAGTGAGCCAAGGAGCTCCAAAGACTTCCAGCAAACCATGGGAAGCTAAGAAAGGGGCAAGGAACAGATTCTTCCTCAGAGCCCTCAGAAAAGACCAACCCTGTCGACACCTTGACCTTAAACTTCCAGCCTCCAGAACTGTGTTAAAATTTCTGTGGTGTAAGTCATCCAATTTGTGGGTATTTTCTTATAGCAGAAATAAATATATATATATTTTATAAATATATACAATATATTTATATATAGGAAATGAATAGACTTGCCTTACACTAGGATTTATAAATAGTGGCCTATAGTTAAATGGCTTCTGTTGCCACTTGAAATCAAAAGAAAAATTATTTTTATTAGGCTTGGGTTGCAAAAGATACAAAGATACAAAAGCCAGAGTCATTACGCCCAAATGTTACCAAGGAAATATAATAATTTAGAGTACCTTAGATAAAGATAAAGTCACTTTTGACCTATCTTTTGAGTACCATGGAAATAGACCATATGCCAGTGATAGTATATGACAGAAGATGTTATTGAAGATGATGCAAGATATGGTCATTTATTGTAGAGGTGAAAGAAGGGGAAATACAAGTATGATTACGTAGAAAGGTAGAAGTTGGTCAATACCCAAATATGACCATCATCTTCCCCATGTTGTGCTAGATATCAAAGACATTGACTGAAGGTGATAAATTTAGGTAATCAGCCTTGAACCCATGTAGAAAGCTTACTAAATTTTCTGGAAAGATGTGGGGGCCTGGAACTAACAGGAGGCATTGGGGGCTGTACTCTCCATTCTGCATCACCAAAAGTGGTTTCGAATTTACTGGTTTTGTATGCTGGAGTCCTGCATAAGATTTCATCTGAAAACAAGGCTAAGCTACTTAAAAACAAACAAACAAACAAACAATTGAAATTACTGCTTCAACGTTGTTTCCTAACATGACTTTCAAGCCTGCCAACTCTCCAGAGCCACAGGTAGTAGGAGATAAGGAGATAGATAGGACAACTTCAAGCTAATTAAAATACAGTTTTCTGAGATCAATTTCACTGTATCCCTTAAAAGTCACTGGATAAAAGTTCAAACAGATCTAAATCCACACTGAGGAAGTAACGGTTCTTCTGATCATAAATTGCTTTTACTAAATTCAAACATTTTGAAATAATTAAATTAGTTTGCTGATATACTAATTTGAAAAATTTGATTTGAAATTTTTGAAAAATTCAAGGACCTCCTCTGTTTATTTTGAGGACTCTTAAAAATTTTTTCTAATAAGTAATTTTGCTCCTTCTGAGTTAGAAATTACATGTGTATCTTCTAGAACCACACGTATCATCTGATGTATAATGTCAGATCCTTACTGCTTGGCACTCTTCATTTAAACTCTGGGACCATGTAATGAGTTCTCAACACCAGGACCTCGGGTCCTCCAGTCACTACTGGACTAGGGGTAGGTCTCAGCCACTGTCGATCGGAGCAGATAGGTGGGCTAGGTTCACCTGGGCTCTGTTGTGTAGGATATGGGCCAGATATAGTTCAGCCTCCCTGGGCACACCCTTTGGCTTTAGACCAACTTTGCTCAGAAGTCCTACCCTCCTTTCCTATGACTTCAAACCACAGCCTTTCAGCCTCAGCGAGCTAACAACCAATCTTCCTTCTTTCCACTCTTTTGACTTCCAGCTCAGTGTGTTCACTCAGGCTGTGCCTTTGTCCAAACACATGGACCTATAACTACTTCCACATTTGAAGAAATCCATCCAAAGTTTCTTAAAGTGGACCCAAGCCTCTTTGCCTCCTCTTTTCTTCTCTACAGAAGTCACATGTTGGACAGGGTCCATGATGGTAAG
Organism: Mustela nigripes; assembly: GCF_022355385.1. Taxonomy (NCBI): domain Eukaryota; kingdom Metazoa; phylum Chordata; class Mammalia; order Carnivora; family Mustelidae; genus Mustela; species Mustela nigripes. Next base: position 54,058,830 of record NC_081566.1, read on the forward strand.
ACAAAATGGCTGCCTTTCCGAGTCACCCCACTCTGCATTCCCCCTTTCTCTGGTTAGAACACCCTCGGTTCTCAGCGGTGCATGGGAAGTGTTTCTTGCAGGTGTTTCTTACTGTTTCAGGTGGATCTATATTCTTTTTCCAATTAGATTATAAACTATCTGAAAACATGAAACAAGTCCTTTCCTTAATTTGGATTCCTCATGGAGCTAAGGGTGCTAAGCATGCTTGAGTATTCAATTCATACCTAAAAGAGAACACTGGATTAAATGAACTGCATTCTGAAGCTTTCACTGACACAGAAGACATATTGGTAGTTGTTTCTGCTTTCCCAGCAAAAGCAGAAGTGATGGTAAAGTCAATTCCAGTGGATATTCTTGACAGGATAATCAAGATGACATTGATGGCCATATCAAGAATGTGTGCTCTCTGCTTTCTCACGCCGGCCACCCCTTCAGGCTTGTGGCCAGTAATCAATCATTCACCTTTGACACAAACCTTTAAGCAACAGAGTTTTAGTTTACAAACGAGGGAGCTCCTGAAGGTTAGAAGTAGGGTCTCTCTGGTAAACCTTGTCCGATTCTGGGCACCTAGTAGGTACTTAATAAATGCCTGTTAAAAATGAATGCACTAATATAAGCCTAGAGCCGTCACCAGTGACAATCGCATAGAGCAAGTGCCACTCATCTCAGTAAGCCAAAGATTCTTATTTTTTACTCAGAGTTTTGTCTCAGATTCGATAATGGATTATTACATTGCCTTCAAACAGCTCTCTGAAATATGACTCTGAAAGCTTCGATGATTTCCTTTAGTACCCGGATCTGAATCCATTTGTTCCTTTTAGAAAGACAAATTAAAATATGACACTTGAACACGAAACACAGAGAGCTCTCATGTCTAAACACCCCTCTGTGGCCGCAGGAAGGGGCATTAACCTCCAGGTACATGGTTCTCTGCAATAGCCAGCTCTTCACTGTTCCTTTTGCCAACAAACTGGTGATGAAATGAGGTCTCTCTAATTCCTCAACACCCAAAAGCTATTTATATGGTTCACAGTGTTGAATTCATGTGTTCCGTGTCTTTGGGTCAGGGGTGTTTGCTGATTCAATCCGAATAAACAGACTGTTAGTTTCTTGCAGTCTCTTGAAAGTCCTCTACTTAGTGCTCCGTGCTTCCTCTTGGCCACCTCCGTCTTTCCTTATTATTTTCCAATTTGGAAAAGAAAATTCTCCATATTTGGAGAGCAGCTGCTGCATTTGTCTTATTCATTGCATGTCACCGTTCTGTTTCTCCAGCAGTCTGACTGCAAATCTCAGTGATCACACAGGTAATGGGGCATTGGGGATTTCTGGAATAAAACTAGCTGTGTCCCCGGAACACTTACCCCTAGAGCTTCTCAGCATTCAGAGAGGATATTCCTTTTGCTCTTATCCATATGGTTTTAGTTGGAGCTGCTTCGTGTATTTCATGTGCTCATTCTGACCTTGCCCGTGGCCTCAAAGGCAGAGAGAAGGCATTCTTTTCCCAGCAAACCCTGCTCCTGCACATATTAGGGGCAGGAGTATCAGAACAAGCTGACTGCATAATATCTCATTTTTAACATAGTATGGGAAAGCAACCATTTCTCTCTCTCTCTCTCTCTCTCTCTCACACACACACACACACACACACACACACACACGGTAACTTCAGTGACTTTAGAAGTTCTTTAAATCAAGATGTTTTTTAGCTTGTTTCCTTGACGCTCAGTGTAAGTCTTCCTAGACTTACCCAAGCTAGCATCTCCTTTCTGGAATAAAGAAAAGACAGTAGTCCCTCTCCTTAATATAGGGGAGCCGAGAAAACACACCTGTAGTGGAGAATGAATATTCTAATGTTTCCGAACCTTTTGGTGAAGGTGAAGGGGGCTTGTTGAAAACATTGCTGTGAGCAGATGGACCCCTGAAACCATCTGCTATGAAGCAACTAAATGTTCAATGATGCATTACGGAATTATTTAGCTCTCAAAGAGCCTGAAAGTAGTTAGTAATGATGGCATCTGTACCGAGAGCAAACAACCTACTTAGATATGATCTATTACTTCATAAGCTGTTTGCAGACCCTCACTCCTTGAAGAAGCAGCAGACTTCTTGACTGCAGGTATAAATTGTTACTAAAATAAAAGCCATAAATTATCATCTTAAAATTAGCATTTATTTTCCTCCTTTGTTAAATAAACTTTTTGTTGAACCCAGTTTTTTCTCATTCCTCAATGAAACTGTGGCCGACTAAGCCTTTTTCATGCCACTCAGATCAAAATGAAATAAGATGTATTTTCATTTCTTCAAAAGCTATCCCTTGGATATTTCAGTATTTATATCAATATATCAATCTTTTCCAAAATAAATTTTTATTATAGAAATTATATGTGTCCCTTATTTTAAAAATCAGTAGATAACTAAAAATAGAAAAAAAAGAAAAGAAAAGAAGTTATTCCCAAAGACAGTATCACCATTAATATTTGGGGTGTATTTTCCTCAGGTCTTTTCCCACACTTAGTTTGAAAACAAATAACTAAGTTTAGTTCTATAATCCCTATAAAGTCAACGTATTTCAGAAACTTGTTTTGTGACCTACAGCCTGGGTGTATATACCTTTTATTCATGATCTCCTAGAAATAATAGAATTCAAACCAGTATAGCCATATAATGGAGTAGTACTCAGCAGTAAAACAGAACAAACAATTAATATACACAATGGCATGGCTAAAACTCAAATGCATTATGCTAAGAAAAAGAAGCCAGATCTAAAACACTACCTGTGATATGGTTGCATCTGTATCACATTCTGGAAAAGGTGAAACTGGAGAATAGGGAGCAGATCAGTGGCATTAAAGATGGGGACAATATTTGAAGCATGAGGGCTTTTTTTTTTTTTTTTTGAGCGATGCTGTAATCATTCTGTATCTTATTTGAGGTGGGTGTTACACCACTGTATGCATTTGCCAAGTGCCTAAAACTCATACCAAAAAAGACTAAAGTTTACTGTATGTACATTAAAAAATATATTTGAAAGACTCTATAGGCCATAGAAATGATCAGGTCTCAGCTTTAGCCTTGCTTAAGGAGTCATTTAATTCATTTAATAATTATTTATTGAGTGCTGCTCTACTCCAGGCACTGGTAAGCCCTGGGGATAGAGCAGTGAGCAGGCAAAACTCCTGTACTTCGGAGCTTCCATTCTCGTTCAGGGAGACCGTAAGCAAAATAAGCACTTCAGTTATATTAGCTCATGGTAGAGGCTATCGAGAAAAGTAAGGCAGAGAGAAGAATAGTGAGGAGGACATTTCTAAGAAGGTAACATTTGAGCCCAGTCTTGAAGAAGATGAAGGGGTGAGTCCTGTGCTTTCTGGGGGAAGATCCCCTACTAAGGGAGAAATGCGCTTGGTGCAATCCAAGAGCAAGAGGAGATATGGCTGATCTGGGGGCTGGAGAGCAGAGGAGGGAGATATGGTCAGAGGCTCAATGGCGGTGGGTCTGTGAGTATCCTACACAAATGGAAGGACTTGGGTTCACTCTGTGTAGGAAGAAGGGCTAGTGGAGGCTTCCAAACAGAGGAGCAGTGTGATCTTACTTACACTTAAAGGGAATCAGTCTGACTGCTGTGTGGAAGTTGAGTGTATGGCTCCAGTTAGTGAGGAGAGACGGGGGACAAAGTAGGGAAATGCATCAGGAGACAAGCACCATCCACAAAGGGACACAGGTAGTTTGGACAAGGATGGTGGAGGCTGAGCTGGGGAAATCTGATTGTATCTTAGATATATCTGCAATTAAAGATAAAAGGATTTCATCATAGAATGGATGTAGAATGTGGGAGAAGGAGAAGTCAGGGATGACTCAAGGGTTTCGGGTTGACTGATGGGAAAGATGGATTTCTGTTAACTATAATGGAAAAGACTGGAGAAAGAAGAGGTTTGGAAGACAAAGTTATGAGTTCAAAAAATGAGCTTGTTTTTTAATTTGTTACATTTAAAATGTGGATTTCTGATTGAAGATGTCTGCTAGATAGTTTAATATATGAGTCTGGAGTTTAGGGGAGACATCCAAGGAGGAGATATAAATTTGGGTGTCGGCAGCACATAGATGGTATTTTAAGTCATGGGATCTATTCAAATAATTTCCCAATGGGTGTATTCAAATGCTTCATCCTTGCAAAACGGAAAACAGTTCTTTAAGTTTCTACATACTATAGCCTCCACATCTCCTAGAAATCTCAAGAAGAAGCATGAAGGTAGTTTTTTGAAGCATTTAACCAGAAAATGAGAAATCAGCCTCAAAATAATAGTAATAGAATCTTCTCTCTTCATATCCTGCTGCCTGAGAATTTCCCTTTGGTATGATCACTGCCCTGCATATAATATATCACCTATGAACTGTGTGGACGTTATTTACACAGCAATGGATTTTATTGTGAGGTCATCTAGGAATCTGCTGTCTATGTGAGATACACACACACACACACACACACACACACATATACAGAAGGAATTTTTATTCCAGACAATTTTTAATTAAAATCACTTTCACTTGGCTATGTATAGAATTATTTAGAAGTAAAACCACAGAAAGAACTTGAAATATGCAAATAAACCAAATTCACAGTGTGCAACAATGTATAAAGATACGTTTACACAAATAATATATGGAAAAGAGGAAAATTAGCTCTTACTTCTCAGTCAGTAGTTAATGAGAACTTTCCATATTTAATTAATTTTTATAAATTAGATGTTTACAAAAGTTAGTCTTAAAAACTCATTAGTTTTATTTATATTATTCCAAAATAATATTCTGAAGAAAATGTTAATTTCTACCATCCAAAACAAGGAACAAGGAAGAAGTCTGTCCAAAATGGTGGCAATAGAGGCACTGAACTCATCTCTCCCACAGACACACCAAATCCATAGCTACATAGAGAATAATTCCCACTGGAAGAAATTTTTTTTGAGGAACAGCAGCTTCCACAACAAGGGATAAAGGGCCACATCTAGACTGTAGGAGAAACAGAAACACTCTCACAAAAAAACCCACAACCCCATCCCCATAGAACAGGGAGAGGTCTCACAGATCCAGAGCCTCTCCCTAAGAAGTGAGGGGTTTATGCCATGGAACAACTCAACTCTTGGGACCCGTATCAGAGCAATGAGGGCCCCAAAGGCCAAACTTTGGAAACCAGTGGAGTTTATGTCCAGGGGACCCAAGGGCTGTGGGGGTCTGAGATATGACTTTTCAGGGGTTTGCATGTAGACTCACTTGTCCCAGGATCCAGGGCAAAGGCAGAACTTCGAGAAGCAATGGGATTATGTGTGAAGGAAATTCACTTGCTAATTTTAAAGCATTTGTTGGAGGAGGAGTAGCTAGTTGGAACTTTCCAGACATGGAGGTTCTGGTGAGCACTACGGTTGCACTCTCCCTCTCCCTTGCTGGCAGAGACAACCAGGATGGGACACAGCCTTACTAAAGTGGGTGGGTGAGTGCAGTCTGCACAGGGGATATCCCTTGATTGCCTGGCCTCAATGGTCAGAGGGGCTTGTGTTTGTTGATGCGAGACTATAACAACCAGAAAGAGAGTCTGGCAGAGAAAGGCAAATACCATATGATGTCCCCTATATGTGGAATCAAAAAACGAAACAAAACAAAACAAACAAATGAACAAACAAAGGAAAGCCAGACTCAGCACCGAGAATAAGCTAGTGGTCACCAGAGGAGAGGTGGGTGGGGGGATAGGCAGGGGGAGGGAAGGGGGTTGGGTGAAATAGTTGAAGGTGATGAAGAGGAACAAACTTCCAGTTATCAAATACCTTAGTCGCAGAAATGAAAAGGACAACATAGGGAATACAGTCAGTGGTATTGTAATAACGTTGTGTGATGACTACATTTAGCTTAGTGAGCACGGAGTAATGCATAGAATTGACAAATCACTGCTGTACACCCAAAACTAGTATGACATTGCCATTCATACTTCAGTGCTTTTTTCTAAAGTGCAAGGCAGACCAGTGGGTTTTAATATACAAACTACAGAAAGCTCACATTTCAATTAACCTTAAGAAACTACCACATAGGGCACCTGGGTGGCTCAGTCGGTTGGGCGTCTGCCTTCAGCTCATGTCATGATCCCAGAATTCTGGCATCGAGTCCCACATCAGGGTCGCCGCTCCTCGGGGACCCTGCTTCTCCTTCTACCTCAGCCTGCCACTCCCCTTGCTTGTGCTCTCTTTCTCTGTGTATCAAATAAATGAATATATATATATATATATTTTTTTTTAAAGAAAGAAACTACTGCTTACTGAGTTTTGGTGTACCATCTGAGAAAAAAAAGGCAGTCAGGCTACCTCACTCAGCACACTGCCTAGACAGGAGACTGAAAGACATCGCCATCTGCCTGTGAAAAAGGCCCATCTCCCCTGTCCTAGAGCTTCAACCTGAGGGACAGCTTAGGCTAACTGCACATGTAGGGGCCACAGAGCTGCTCTCAGGGAGCACAGGCGAGGAGACACCACCTTGGAACCTTCACTTGGCCTCACCACAGCTTGCTGATACCTCCCAGAATGGAGCTCATACACTCATCAGGAGCCCTGATTTTTGCAACTGTCACCCAAGGGACACCTCCAGATCTCCTGGCTAGGGAATGAAAAGGGTCTATGATTGAGGTTCCAAAGGACTATATATATTTGCAAACCTTAAAAGTTGCTGTCTGATGATCTTGCTCCCAATCAGCCTGAAACTAGATGTTACCGAAATCACTTCCTTTGGAACCCGGATGGGTCTTGGCACACCCTCAGTGACCAGGACCCAACAAGGATGAATCAGAAACTCACAGACAGAGGGAAGACTGGTGGTGATCACAGCAGAAGAGGGTTGAGCTGTGGGTGAAATGTGGGAAGAGGGTCAACTGCCTGGTGATGAGTAATAACTAGACTTCTTGTGGCGATCACTTTGTGGTGTAGAAAAATATTAAATTACCACGCCATATGCCTGAAACCAATACAGTGTTACACATAAATTTTACCTCAATAACAAAATAGAGAGACATGGAAAATGTTCTTTGTTGAATTAATAATTAATGATTTTTATTTCTGCTTCTCCTGAGGTTACCAAATTAAAATGACACTTTTTTTTTTTTAAACATAATTTGAAGGTACTATCTTTTACTAAGATAATATCTGAAAGAGTGTTCTCTGGTAAAAGATCATCTAAATTTAAACACTAAAAAATTTTCCAAGTTGGATCCAATAGTTCTCAATTAATTAGTGAATCAAACGTTTATCAAGCCACGTTTGACAATTCTAACACCCAGCTGCCCTGCATTTTGCTTCTTGCTTTTAGAAATTTTAATGAAGAAATACAATACCTCTGAGTTACCAAGTGTAATAAATTTCTCAGATATTGCAGAATTGATCCCTAATTTTGATGTCATCAATTTGAGTAACACATTTGATAAGTGTGTTAATACAACAAACATTCTTCTATAGACAAACATCTCAGAACTCTTAAACATTCTTCCTCTTCACTTTATTAGAAATAAAGAACTTCTAAAACTCAGTTCTTTAATTCAAAGTAAAATTTGAATCTAATGAATTTGTAATCTAATGAAATTAGAATAAAATGAAATCGTAAAGCAATGCAGGAGTTAAAAACGCTAGCGAAGACAACTAGCCATCTCTCACTGCCCTCAGAATTAAGTCAAGAAAATGTTTTTTTTTTGCTCTCCCAACCCTCATTCTTGCGATGGGTCTCTGCTTGATGTTGTGTTTTTGTTCTGTGTCACACTGCTTTGGAAACAAAGTTCTGAAATGTGGGGGATAAATCCAAAGGGAAATCCATGTGTGAAAGCTCAAAACAGGTTCCCCCAAACCACAGAGGTGACACACAGCTCTCCCCATCTCCCCACCACAGGCTCCAAAAGGCTCAACATCACCTGTCAATCCGTCACTAGTCAATCAAGGAGAAAGTCACAATCAGCAGCTTAATGACAGCCGGATGGTGCCTGCCTCTCATGAACTGTGTCCCGGAGTCAGAATCTGCCTGGGACTAGGCTCCGTGTTCCATCCCCAGGTAATAATGAGATGTTTTTGTATTCAGACGAAGCTGTGCTGGCTCACACCTCTGACAGGACCCCCCTCGCCCATACCCTCCATGAAGAGAGGAAGAATCTTGGCATCCATTGATCTGACATAAACAAAGCGGTCTCCGATCATTAAAATAAGCGACCTGCCTTCTTCCTTTCCAATCTGATTTCAGAATGATAGGGTGTTAATTGACCCTGCAAAGGAGGTGGGCCAGTGTGAGGGTCAGTAGCCAGCCTGCATTTCCAACCCCGGAGAAGCGGGGCTGACATTCAGATAGGGACAGAAGCCCTCTTCCTCGCGTGGGTTTACCGGAGCCTTCAACCTTGACCTGAAGGGAACACCTTCTCTGGAAGTGACAGGTAATTTAGCCTTCTTGCTAAGTTCTGGGGCTCTCTGGTGGTGAATTATGTATGGTGCTTCTATGATCCAGACACCTGTCCACTGAGAGCCAAACCAAAGCTGATAGATTCCTCTTAAAGACCTTAGATTAGATATAAACTACCTTTTCCCCCCTAGCAAAGTCGTCACGATGCCAATCACTCTCCCTTGGGTTCCTCCTGTGATTCCAGGGATCTGAGCGAGGCCTAAAACAAACTGAGCAATGTTTGCTTTTACGAAATGATTCTTTGGGTAGCTCCGGGCCCTTTTTTTTTCCCCCCACTTTTTTTTCCAAAACAGTCAAAAACCCTTTCATGTTCGAGCACTACTAGGCTTGTGAATTGTGGATTACGGAGGTTTGTCCTCCCAACTTCCTGCTGTGCCCGACAATAATCCACTCTGCCATATAAATAAATGCATGATATTAATTAAATCCGAGTTTCCAGCAGGGTTGCTAACCAGTTCAAAAGCAGCTTTTGGACTAAAACAAGCAAAATTACACCGCACTATCCTCCCCGTGTGTGTTGTAATACGAGACAGGGAGATGGAGTGTTTTGGAGCTGGAAAAGAGGAAAAAGGGGAATGTCTGTGGCCTTGCCAAAATCCTGGAGGGTGGGGGGAGGGGCTAGTTAAAGAGACATTGATGAAGTGCTTTAAATCTCCCATTCATGACATGGTTTAGAGCTCACTGTGGGTGCCAGGGAGCGTAGAGGGAGTGAATGGGTGTCGTTTTGGAAGAGAGAGGGCTTCACATTCTCCAGATGTGGTTCTCCAAAATCGGCTTCATGTTCCCATCTCACTCCAAGGGCCCCTGGACGGCCAGACTCTGGCCTCCATGGACCACGGCCAAGTACAGCAGGAGTGATTCAGGAAATTCCGGGTCGGGGGGAAGGCCCTTGGACATGCTATCTTTGTTGCTCACTATTTATCATACTGGAGGCCAAAGTAAAGAGCACACTTACACAAGCAGCACTTCTCTTCCGGAAACATGTTTTGCGGCTGGAAGTTTGCTTGGAGCTGAAGTGACAGTGACGTGTTCAGCCCATCTTGAACCTTTCCTCTTGTTTTTGGTTTTGGTTGTTGTTTTGCTTTGTTCTTCTGGAATTGGAAGGAAGGCCTCCCTCCTTCTGCGGTGGGGGTTGCTCTCCCACTTCCTGCCCAGGGTAGTCCAGGAAGGAAAATATGGTCACCTGATGACTCAAGGGCACACAGGTCCATATCCATTAAAGATGGGATGTAAATGGGGGAGACTCCCCCGAGATGAGCCCCTCCCACAGCCACCGTCCTCCAGAGTGCAGACAGAGAATCTCATTAGGAATCTAATACAATAAAGACATGTAGATCTTTAGGGTGGGGTGGAGTGCAAATCAAATTAGCTTCATTACTATATTCTGCACCTCACAGCGCTTCTGCCTGTGGACAATTGCATTAGACCAGCGAGGAGATCAAAAGGCAAAAAACTCCCTGGAAATTCATTGTCTGAAGCAAGACTAGGGGCGGAGGAGAACTGCGGGGGAGGAGGCAGGAGTCAATTGTGTTGACCCAAGACATAAATTCAGTACATCTCCCCACACTCAGGCTGGGCCCTTTTCTTTGCTTTTCCAACTCCCAGGTCAGTGTCTTGTTTTACGTGGGCTGTGGGAGCTGGAGCAGAGAAGCCTAAAGGGAGAAGCCAGGAAACAAAGCTCCTACTTCTAACTCGGCTATCAAGCCATTTGAGCTTTGAGGGTTTTGTGTTTCCACGCTTTAAATTTCAGAAGGCCCTTCCAATAATTTAGGTAAATACACAAAACTGTCACCATGATGTCTCTAGACTTCTAGCTGATAACTGAAATATAGAGCGAGAAATGTTCTAGAAGGAAATGTAAACATATTTGCTCAAAAATAAGGGACATGTGTACCCTTACAAGAGAGAAACTGCGACGAGGCATTACTGTTTAACAGCAGATAAATATGGTAGAAAAACAAGCTTCACCATAATTGAGGACACACTGTATTTACTTAACAAAAAGTCCATTGAGGTACTAAGAGTTAGAGATGGACAGAAGTGAATGACTTGCACCTGAAAGTAAAGAAATGCTCAGAACAACATCAAAATAATGGGTGTATCAGGAAGATACAGAAACCAAGTGAGAGAGATCCCCAGAGTCAAAGCTGGAACAAGTTAAGTAACAAAGTCGTGCTGGAACCCAAGGTATGAAAGAAATGTCTAGATACCCATGAGTCCACACTGACATTAATTAATACATGGGGAGAAGTGACAAACATCTTGTGTGGCCGAATTCCAAAGAATTTACATAGACACTCCATCCTCAAGGAGGTGGAACAGAAACTCCCCACTTCCTTAGGTATAGGCACAAAATGACTTCCACAGAGGACAGGAAGGAAAATGGGGAGAAACGAAGGACTAATTTCATGGAGAAGCTTGACAAACACTCCCTCAGCTAGCTGATCTGGGTCAACAGTCATGGTGATGTCATGTTGACAGCATGGACCCTTGATACAACGTGATGAAAAAGACTCTTCGCCTCTGTGACCACCCTCCTGAAAACCCACAGCCCCGGTCGAGCCAGAAGAGAAACATCAGATGAATTCTAGTCGATGGGCCTCCTATGAGGTACTTGGCCAGGACTGTCACCAAAAGGTCAACAAAAACAAAGACAAAAACAAAGTGAAAACAAAGACAGTCTGAGAAACTGTCACAGCCAGAGGAACCTGAGGGCACATGATGACTAAATGAAATGGGGGATTCTGAGAAGACATCTGGATGAGGAAAAAAAATTTGGTAAAACTGAGGAAATCTGAATAGAGTGTGGATTTTAGTTAATAGTAATGAATAAATAATTGGTCCATTATTTGTGAAAAATGAGCCATCCTATTGCAAGATATTAATAAGGGGGGAAGCTGTGTGCTTGTGTAGATGAGAACTTTCTGCACCATCTTCTCAATTTTCCTGTAAATCTAAAACTGTTCTAAAAAATAGTCTATTTTAAAAAGTGAATCACATGCCTCTGCTCCAAGAGAACTTTCAATTAAGTAAGAACTATTCCAGAGACCTCTATAATAAATTCCTTTCATATAGGGTTGGTGCTCATCAGAAAACCAAACCATCAGAGTATTGCCAAACTGATCTTAGAGAATTTAATTTTAAGATTAAAAAAAAATTAGGGAATAGTTACTATTGACATCATCTAAAGCTACTTCATTGTTTATTCTATAATTGCAGAAGAAAGGTTGTAAGACATCCACCAGGAGGTTTTGGGCCTTTAGTTTTTGGGGGGGTTTTTGTTTGTTTTTTATTTATTTATTTATTTTTTTTATTGAGTGGTAGGTCTCATTTCACTGTGTGATTTTTAAGTAAACACTCTTTACACAAACCAATGATTGACACACAACACTATCCAGTGGTCATCTGCATTTCTCTCTCTCCCTCTTTTCTCTCTCACACACATATAAACACTCTATCCCCAACCCCTTCACCCAACTCTCTGAAGATAATTGTAGCTGATATAATAACCTCTTGGGTAAAAGGCCCTTCTGGAATTACATACAAGGCATTCATCTACAAATCAGTAGATACATATGGACAATCAACTCTGTCTAGCTGCTAAGGGCAGTACAAAAGAGAATAGAACATAACATTAAAAAGTTAAAGAATAAGGTGAGACAAACAGAAATTACAACATTTGTGTAGTCCATCTCCAAATAATTGGTATAAGCAGAAAGTCCAGCTACTTCTAATGACTCGTCAGGGGTATTGTGACTTAAATCAAGATTTTACAGAAAAAAAAAAAATGAACTTCAGCCTGGTTCTTGGAAGAGTATAGGGTTTGAACAGGGTAGGAAACTGGGAACTCAGGAAAAGGACCCCGTAGAACTGGGGGAAAAGGATAACATAAGAAACAATGACATCAAAAGCATGGAGTTTCCATGTGCAAGAATGGGTCTTTAGAGCTGGTCGAAAGACTATGGAGCCCACCAAAAAGTTTTGATGATCTTATTGATAATTATTGGTAAGAATATGGTGATTATAAATTGATTCATCAACAAGCAACACAATACCATTAAGAATTCTCTGGTGGGGGTCATCTCCCTCCCACTCTGCTCCACCTCCCTCCCTAGCCATACAAGTTCTCTCTCTCTCTCAAATAATAAAATAAAATAAAATAGAATTCTCAGGGGGCCTGGGTGGCTCAGTTGTTTAAGCATTACATCAGCTCAATTCATGATCTCGGGGTCCTGGGATTAAGGCCTGCACTGGGCTCCCTGCTCAGTGAGAATTCTGCTTGTTTCCCTGCTCTCTCCAACTCGTGCTCTCTCCCTGTCTCTCTCTCTGTCTCTCAAATAAATATAATCTTTTTTTTTTTAATTAAAAAAAAAAAAAGAATTCTTTGGTTGGGCCAGGCATAAGTCAGAACGTGACAGATTTGTTACTTACAGGACAAATTGTCTCGTGAATACATATATACATGTATCTTCATATATAGTCTCACCTTATTTAACCCACATGATTTGCGTGATCAAACTTCAGAAATTCTATGTAATATATATGCCATGACATCTATCTAACCATTCTAGAGTTAGCAATTTGATATACAGAGTATCTCTAGAGTGTGAAGGACCTGGGACAAATAGTTTTTATGAGATTCCAGTCTATATAAACAATTTGATTAAAAGATTCATAAACCCATGTGAGATAGAGTGAAGACTGAGAATAACCAGTAGGATTTAGAATAATGGGTAGATGTCATAACCAGGAAAAGGAGCTGGTTTCGGGATCACACTGAGTCAGAGGTCTACTTGCCTCCATCTACACTTTGCTTAGGTGAACTACTCCTGGATCCTTTTTCACTCTTGAGCTAGTTTGAGATGGATTTTTTTTTTTAACTACTTAAAACCAGGGGGACCCTAATGAGCAAAACCAGACTTATCTGGAAGAAAATAGCAGTAACCAGAAGGTGATGGGCAGTCTGCAAAAAAATTGTAAACTAGGTCTTTCCATAGTTATTCTGACAGAGCTAGAAGAAAACGAATAGCATTCTTCCTGTCCTTGTACATTCACCAAAGTGCTATCAACCTTCACTAATTAAATTCCTCCTGTGTTATTTTTATCTTCCTGACTATCCCTAGGACTCATTGGCTGTATCATATCTGGAGATGTGATGAACTGTTACCCTTTCTTTTTCTCTTATTACCCCAATTTACTTGTATTCTTTGTCCAAAGAGATTATGTGTCTTTTGATATGAGGGTCTATGGTTGGCAGCTTTCATGGAGGGTCCTCAGTGACCCCTCCCCTTTGAGCCACAACCTTATGGAGTCCTCTCCTCTTGCGTATGGACTGGCCTGGTGACTTGCTTCTAACAAAGAGAATGCAGCAAAGGTGATGGAATGTCCCTTCTGTCATTGGCTTCTACAAGACTGTGAGTCCTGTCTTGCTGGACTCTTGCTCTACGAAGGGAGAATATCCAACATCACAAAATATAATATGAAAAGAACCATTTCAAAACTACCATGTGCTGGCATCTGAACCATAATAAAATATGATGGTCACGAATAGGTTTGACTCCCCTTTGATTACCTTTTGGTCTGCAAGGGAAAAGATCACCTCGGCAACAACAGCCAGTATCTACCTTTGATGGTTCCTGAAGGTTGTCTTAGGGGCTGAATGAAACTCAGGGGCTGAATGAAAAGCGAACTTTTCCTAAGGTCTCCCTCTGCCTTCTTTGTTAGTTTGCACCCCCTCCCCTATCTCAGGCCCCTCCCCTCCCCCTTCGTACCCCCCCAAGCCTTTGTGTCACTCTGTTCCTGCATTTGGCTGGCTTTTAACTTCTGAACTGAACTTCTGAGAGAGTTTAAAGGGGAGATGAACTGACAAGGAGATTTGCTTGTCTCAAAGCTCAGCTGTGTCTGCCTTTAATTAAAAATGGTATTGATTTTTCTCTGCTCTAATGATAGGCACTAGTCTGCTCTCCCGATGTTAGTCACTGACAGTTTAAGTATGAAACAAAGGGCATTTATTCAGCATTTAATGCAAAATTATGACTGATTAAAAAGTGATTTATCATAAGAACTACATCTGTAGAGGCTTTGGATTTTTTTTTTTTAATAATTCTATTCTTTCACCAGAGTTTGGAAGGAGTGGGTGGATGATAGGAACGATTCTCTCCTTTCATTCAGTTCTCCCTCCTTGGCTTCAGCAGCAAATAAAATATAAAAAGTTTCTCCTGAATTCAGGAGCAAAAAAACATGGAAGGAAAATAAATGCTGGAAGTCAGACCTGTGGCATACCCCAGATGCCAAATGGTCAGTTACCAAGTTGCCTTCAGGCAGCAAAGCACTTGGTCAGCACTTCTCCAGACCTTCATTCTGACATCTGGTCCTCATTTTCCTGCTCCATACAGTGTTTGTCGCTGTAAAATTGACCCAACATCCAAGAGGAAACAAAACAAAGTGAAACCGTGCTAGGAACTTGAAGACATGAGAGCAAGGGAAGGAAGTGATGCTCACACAATGCAGTCAACCTTCATTAAACCTTCATGAATTCTCCTGGTGCCCAGCCGTGCGTAGGTTGTCCTGCAAGCCCCCCTTCCCAGGCACAATGGGGGGTGGTGAATCGTTTCTGGTTAGCCGGATCCTCAAGGTTCAAATCTCATTTCTCCCACATGTTAGATGTATGATGCTGAGCACGTTATTTCAGTTTTTGATGCCTCAGCTTCTCCCCCTGCAAAATGGGGTGAATAGTATCACCGCCCTGTCGGGTTAATGGGAGTATCAAAAAGTGGGAGTATTGAAACAATCAGAATGGTGTCTGATGCATAATGAATACCCCCCAAACATTAGTGAATTTTATTAGCTATCACACGCTATTACAAGATACATTTTGATTTCAGAGATGTTAACGTATGAAAAATACCTTAGAAGTGATCAAACACTATACATTGTTATTGCTAATAATGCCTGCTTATTTCCAACTGTGAACTCCAATCCAAGAGTGAAAAGAGAAGTGATCAATGCTGTCAATTTTCATAACTATCCATATGAAGATAGTAAGAGTTGGTACATTTTACACTCATGTCTGCTACCTCAGGTGCCTTATGGTAATACAGGCTCCTGGATTTGAGTATTAGAAAGGCCTGAGTCCCCCACCCCAGCTCTGAGCAAGTTATTTCCTGCTGTAAGTCTCTCTGTAGCAATGCTCACATTATAGTGTTTAATCTGTCAAGCAAACAAGCTTGGTAGAGTGCTCAAAAAGCAGGGGCACACACAAAAGTTTGGGGAAAAAGAGTTTTTTGGAAATTTTTTTTTAAAAGATCTTATTTATTTATTTACAGAGAGAGAGAGAGAGAGAGAGTGAAATCACAAGCAGGCGGAGAGGCAGGCAGAGAGAGAGGGGGGAAGCAGGCTCCTCACCAAGCAAAGAGCCCGATGTGCGGCTCGATCCCAGGACCCTGAGATCATGACCTGAGCTGAAGGCAGAGGCCCAACCCACTGAGCCACCCAGGTGCCCCTGGAAATTTTTTTTTATGATGAGGGTAAGATTTTATTAATAAGATTTTATTAATAAGCGATACTGATGAAAATAATTTTCATCTCTTCTTCACGGCACACAAAATTTTCAATTCCAGATGCATCACACATCTAAGTATGAAAAATAAAACAGTAAAGCACTTAAAGGAAATTATTGACCAGAAGTAAGAAACATTACACAGTATTTTCATGAAGTCCCAATAGTTTGTCTCTGCTTTTGTTTCCCTTGCCTCAGGAGAAATACCTAGAAAGAAGCTGCTATTAACCATGTCATAGGGTACTGCCTGAGTTCTTCTCCAGGATTTTTGTGACTTCAGGTCTCACATTTAGGTCCTTAATACATTTTGAATTTATTTTGATTATGGTATAAGAAATTTTCATTCTCTTGCATGATGCTATCCAGTTTTCCCAATACCATTTATTGGAAGAGACTTTCTTTTCATCAGTAGATATTCTTTCCTGCTTTGTTGAAGATTAGTTTGAACACATAGTTGTGGGTTTATTTCTGGGTTTTATATTCTGTTCTGTTCATCAGTATGTCTATTTTTGCGCCTTTACCATACTTTTGTGATCACTACAGCTTTGTGAAATAACTTGAAGTCCAGAATTGTGATGCCTCCAGCTTTGCTTTGCTTTTTCAAGTTTTCTTGGGCTATTCGGAGTCTTTTATGGTTCCATACAAATTTTGGCATTGTTTGTTCTAGCTCTATGAAAATTAGTGTTGGTATTTTGATAGGAATTGCATTAAATGTACAGATAACATTGGGTTGTATAGATGTTTTAACAATATTTGTTCTTCCAATCCATGATCATGGAATGTCTTCCTGTTTCTTTGTGTGATCTTCAATTTCTTTCATCCGTGTTTCATAGTTTTCAGAGTACAGGTCTTTTACCTCTTTGGCTACATTTATTTCGGAGTTTCTTATTATTTTTCATGCAATTGTAAATGGGATTATTTTCTTAATTTCTCTTTCTGATGCTTTATTATTGGTGCATAGAAACACAACATATTTATGTACATTGATTTTGTATCCTCTTACATTAGTGAATCTGTTTATCAGTTCTAGCAGTGAAGGAAACAGTCAACAGATCTAAAAGGCAACCCCGGTAGATAAAGGGTTGCAAATAACTTCATTTCATGAAATCTCCTTTAAATCCATTTACTCAAAATGATGAAGTTCTAGAACATAGGTGATGTGAGGTGAGGTGAGGTCTGGAGTTGATGACCAAGAAAGAATTCTTGAGACATCTTTGGTGTAAAATGGTGGTTTATTAAAGCATGGGGACAGGACCCATGGGCAGGAAGAGCTGCTGCTGGAAAGTTTTTATATCTTGTATGAAATTTTTAAAAGTTTCAATATAATCAGTTCAGGGGACATATCTTGAATCAGCTACATTATACTTCCTTTATTGTTCAGAATTTTTAAAACCTTCCACAAAATGACATAATGGGAGATAGGATGGGGAGCACCCCTATCTCCTTAGTATGTGGGGCTTCCACATGTCTTAATTCATTCCAGTCTCACCAAGTGGTGGTCAGGAGTAATAAAGAGAAAATATATAGCAGCTATAACATCGAGAGTGGTATATGGCTCATTGTGTTCCTTCTATGCAGCCTTTATTTTGCAGTCAAAGCAGGAATGCAAACAAGTCGATGACTCCCTAAATATCCTAGATTTTATTAGCAGCAGAGCTCCTGGGAAAGCCCATGACTTAGAAACATGAAGATAAGGTTCCTTCCACTAAGACATAGAAAAGTGCCTTGTGTGTGTGTGTGTATATATATATACACATATATATATATAAAGGTAGATTGTAGATATATATAATATAAATATATATAAAGATAGATTATAGAATTTAGATATATATATCTAAATTCTACAATTTAGATTGTAAGAGGATACAAAATCAATGTACATAAATATGTTGTGTTTCTATGCACCAGATATATATATATATATATATCTAAATTCTACAATCTACCTTTTTAGCATTAATGGTAAGTGATAGCAAGCACAAATTGTGAGATACATTATTAGAGAACAAGTCCCACTTATGGATAAATTCCTTGCATGGTGTTTTTCAAAGCAACGTATGTGTGTTTATGGTAATAATGAAATATCTATGTCTGTGTTTGTTGTGGGAAAATCCCCAAGAATTCTGAAACTAAGGGAAGAATGATAGGCTCATCAGATTTCTTACTAAAGAGTTCCCTAAGGGAGGAACGCACGTGTATGAGATAAGATGATGGAAAGTAAAGAAGAAAAGAAGATGCAAGTTTGAGATGACATCCAGGACAACACATTACCCAGAGATTACTAAGTGAAAAAATAGGCAGAATTTGGGAAAGAAAGGAAAAAAATCAAGGAAAGAGATAGCAATCTAGGAACAAAGCAAATGGAAAAAAACTCATTCATTTATTTAGAGATATTGTGTACTTACTATGAGCTAAACTGTGTTTTATGTACCTTGACTACATCACTTAACAACGTTGGAAAATATCACTGTTCTCTTGGAGTTTACATCATGGCAAGGAGATGCAGACAATAAAAAAATAGGTATTATATAAATATAGGTATATTTATATGTTATATAAACATTTTTATATACAAATAAAAATATCTGTTTTACATGTATATAAACATACATATAATATGACCTGAGTTTTAAATATGGATATATATATTTATTTATTTATTTTATATATAACTATGTAGAACCAGATCTGGTTAGTACAACAAGTGTTACATACGATTGTGCAGGTAGACTTCTTAGGGTGACATTTGGACATATGTTTGAAGGGGTTATGGACCTTAGTGAAGTATACAACCAGGCAAAGAGCATTATTTGGGGAGAGGAAACACATTCAGGGTGGGAGCATCCCTGGGATGTTGGAGGAACAGCAGCAAGGTCAATGAGGCTAGAACAGAGTGAACAAGGAGGACAGAAGTAGGGACTGAAGCCCAGATCAGATAAGTCCCATAGACCTTTGAGGAAAGACTATGGCTTTTATTATATTTTGAAGAATATGATCGGACTTAAATTTTGAAAGAATTACTCTGGTTGATGTGTAGGGGAGAAACAATGGACGTAGGAAGACCAGTTAGGAAGTCAATGCAAGGGACAGGAGCAATGAGTTAACCTGATGTAGATTTTAGCGGGAAAGCAGGTGAGAAGTGATCAGATTCTAAATTCATGTTGAGGATAGAGCCAGTAGGATTTTCCCAGAGACTGGATTGGATGAAGAGAAAGAAAGAAATCAATGATGATCTCAAGAGTTTGGCCTGAGTACTAAAGTTATGAAATTTGTCATAAATCGAGATGGGACATTTCGTCTGTGGGCAAGAGCAACGTTCTGAAGTTTAGTTTGAAGCATAAGTTTGTCATTCAAAAGAAGATTGTTGCTTAGGCCACTGGATGCTGAAGCCTTTAATTTGAAGGTGTATGTGGACCAGATGCAGATTTGGGAGGTATCGGCATTCACTTAGTACTTAAAGCCATGAGACTACATGAAAGCACTAAGTGAATACACGACACCGTGAAAAGGACCAAGAGCTCTGTGTTAGTCCTCCTGGGCCACCCTAACAAAATATCACCCAACACACACTCATTTCTCATGGTTCTGGAGGTCTGGAAGTCCAAAATCAAGGTGCTGGCTTATTTGGTTTCTTTTCTTTTCTTTTTTAAGATTTTATTCATTTACTTATTTACTTGAGAGAGAGAGAAAGAGAGAGAGAAAATTCCAAGCTGACTCTTCACTGAATGTGAAGACTGACATGGGACTCAGTCTCACAACCCTGAAATCATGACCTGAGTGGAAACAAAGAGCTGGTCTGAGCTATGAGAATTTAGATCAGAAAGGAAGATGGCAACTCAGAAAATATTTAGAAATAAAAGAAATAATTCTTTCAATATAAAGACTAGAAGGAAGGCAAGAGCAAATATATGCAACAGACAATGCCTTGAGAAAAACAGAAAAGGAAAAGGAGTAAAATTCTAAAAAAATATTTTTTAAGCAAAATGGTCTTGAAAGGAGGGTGATAGCTATGGAAAACAATCCATGATATTCCAAAACTCATATCACAGGAATACCTGAAGAAGAAAACATTATCAATGGAACAGGATAAATGTTAGAAATTCTATCTCAAGGAATCTTTCGTGAAAGACAAGATGACTTAAAATAGATATGGAAAGGGGCCACTGAATCTAGGAAAACTGAACCAGAATGCCCAACACTGAGACACTATACTAAAATTCCTGGACATTAAATTAATGAAAACAAAACAAAACAAAACAAAACTTTTGTCCGTGCAAGCAAAAAGACCAGGAGGAAATGGATATAGTTTTGTAATTAAGCTTCTCAACATTGAAGCTTTATTCTAGAGGACAATGGTACAATATTTAAGTTACTCAAAGCAAAATATGTAAGCCAAGAATTTTATATCCAGCTAAATTTACTTTCAAGAATGAAGGCTACAAACTATAATGTGTATGGAAGACTTCAGGGTATTTCCTGAGAAATCTGAGGGTAAATAAGCCTCAAACAACCAAAATGATAGGGATATCAACATGAAGATAGTTAAATATATAGTTACCTTAGGAAACCAGCTTAAATGATAGCTTTAAAAGAGATATTATAAAATATAAAGGATTTTACTCTAGTAATACCAGCACTGCATACTTATACAAATATGGGCAGAGCTCAACTTCTGTTTTTGGACATGATGGAGTGACTGTGATCCCTTTATCTCTGAGTTACTAGAAAGTGGGGTAAGGATCTCACTCCCAGGGAAATCGGGCAAGTGACCCCATCTATTTTCCTTGCAACTAGAGACTTATAGCTGAAATTCCAGATTAAATAGACTAATGATATTTATTAGAAGTAAAGTCCTTATATATGGAATGCTTTTTATGATGTCCCCACTTTAGGACCTCTTATGGTAAACAAGCCAATATGTAACCTAACGATGATGAAGCATGGCTCCCTGAAGAAATCACCTAGATACAAATCTGAGATATAAAATGAGATATTCCATAGCTTAGAGATTCTGAGTTGACTTAGGGACTCAGCTAGCATATTGGCCCAGAGCTCACGTGTGCAATGCAGGAGGGAAGTACCTGGGAGCTGGCAGTTGTCATAGACCTCTCCTTGCCTTGATTGTGCCTCTTGACTGCTTGTATCCTTGAAAGTATTAATAAATAATAAATAAAAAATCTTGATCATCTGAGTTGAATCTATCAATGGGTTAGTTCAATTGCCAAGTGGGGTCTGTGCCCAATATGCAAGTTTGTGTTACATTAAAAAAAATTATCAATGTGTTTCATCATACGAGTAGAGTAAGAGTGACAGATACAAACACAATACCATCTCATCACTCAATAGTCACTTATTTCTTATTTGTTCAGTGCTTCCCATGCCAGGCATTGCTCAGTACTCTGAGTACAGCAGTGGGATAAGCATGACCCACCCACAACACCACACCACCACCACCACCACAACAGCAAAGCCCCTGCTCCCATGAACATACATTCCATTTATCTGAGCCTGGCATCAAGGCAATAATTTAAACAAAGATATTTTTCAGGCACTTCAATGCATCAAATGGTAGCTGCATGCATTTTGCTATATAAATGATTAAAATCTCATCATTATGTCTCTAATTTCCCAAGGACATGAAGAATTTTGACTTATTAAGATTTCCTATGTGGGGCGTCTGGGTGGCTCAGTGGGTTAAGCATCTGCCTTCAGCTCAGGTCATGATCTCCAGGTCCTGGAAAAAGCCCTGCTTCTCCCTCTCCCTCTGTCCCTTCCCCTTCACTTGTGTTCTTCTCTCTTTCTTTCTCTTTCTCTCTCTCTAATAAACAACTGTTATTAAGAGAAAAAAAAAAAAAAAGATTTTCCTGTGCAAGCGACTTAGTCCAGTTAAGGGGAAGAGTAGACAGACTCAAGGAAGGAGGACATGTGGGCTATTGGTTATTGTGTTAGTCAACTAGATTATCTATTAGATCTCTTCCTGGCTCTAGCAAAACCATCTTCAATTCAACTGCAGCATCCAAGAGCCCAAACTTCTGCGCTCTGTTGAAGTCTAAAAGGACTGACTGAAGAATAAGTATAGCACAGCAAATCCTCTCTTAGTGAAATGTAATTAGGTATATTTTGCGTGTGGTGAAGAAGCCTGCCTGGAAAATGGTGACAGCTGATTCTGTTCAGCCTCCTGAGTATGACATCAGGCTGTGGTAGGAGATGTGTCTTGGAGACTATGTGTGGCATCTCCTGACTGGCAGTTTCCTTTCACCCACATACTAGAAATCAAGGATGGGGCCTTCTGAGCATTGCAGGAATGAAAAGTTCAGTCACAAGCAAGGGAGTCCTGTTGGTAATCACACTGAATTCTCATTCCCTGATGGATGAGGTAGATGGCATTACATCATAGCTTCTAATGCTCGTCAGGCATGCCAGAACTACAAAGCGAATGTGTATTCCAGGTCTTATGCTAAACATTAAGAAAATTAAAGATGGGGTCTCTCCTGTGCTGGATGGCTTGTAGTCTACCAAGGAAGATTGACTTTGGTGTGCTAAGCGTTGTAATGGAAAAGAGTTTTTAACAGACTCAGCAGGATCTGATGGATGAGAAGGGGCTTTCTTGAGGAGATTATATTTATGTTGAGATTGAAAAATCTCAACATAAAAAGCTAAAAAGGGTGGAGGGAGAGGATATTTGGCAAATACTATCAGTTGGCTGACCCAACTACAATTTCCAACCTCTTCTTCTTGCTTGCCTTTACCGTATAAATAATTGCTAAAAACTTGTTCTCTCAGAACTCCTTCCAGCTGGGGCTGCCAGGCAACATGGTTCTGGCTAATAAGACAGCAACAGAAATCCCTGAGAAGGGTAGCCCTTCTGTAATAAAAAGACAAAGACTTGCAATGAGAAAGTTCTTTCTGTCCTTTTACCTTTTTTCCTTTTTATTTTTTTTTTAATTAACCTCTCTTTCCTGTCTCTCTAGTACATTGACTTGATGCCCCAAAGTACAATAGCCATTTTGCCATGATGAAGTGACAAGCATGAGATAAAGGATGACAAAGGAGAAGGAATTGCAGGGTCCCCTGAGGCATTGTTGTGTAGTTTCCCCAAACCTGGACTTCTTTTACAACTGGTACAGACTTCTTGCTTGTGAGAAAAATAAACCCTGTATTTAGGCTAATGCCATTAGGATTTTAGGTTGTTTGCAGCTAAGGGAGACAGGAAAGGAGACATGAATTGAAGCAGGAGAGAAGAGCTTAATTGTGCTAGATTGTTAGGGTATTTTAAGGATTGTACCAGTCAGAGTTCAATCAGAGCAGCAGAACTGGGTGTGTGTGTGCATCTGCATAGGCGTGCACATACACGTACACATAAATATACACATACATATACACACACTGATTGCTGACACAACTGTGAGGAGTCACTGAGTAAGTCTAAAGTCTATTAAGCAAGAAGCCAGGAAGAGAAGATCATGAATAGCTAGAACCCCACAGGCATGAGATGTTTGGAAACTCTAAGTTTAGGAAAGCCTAAACCCTCTTTTAAGGGAATCACCTGATTTGGCCAGGCCCACATAGGACAATCTTTTGATTAATTTAGATTCAGCTTATTAGGAAATTTAATTATGTCTGAAAAATCCTTTCACAATAGGACCTAAATGACTGAGGAGTGAGTTTAGCCTCCCGATTTGAAACAACAAAAGCCGTCGCATGAACTTTATCACTAGGTCAATGGGAAGCCTTTGAGGTTGTTGTTTTGTTTTGTTTCGTTTTAAGATTTTTATTTATTTATTTGAAAGAGAGTGGAGAAAGAGAGAGAGAACACAAGTGGTGGGGAGGGGCAGGGGGAGACAGAGAAGGAGAAGATGACTCCCCACTGAGCAGGGAGCCCAATGCTGGGCCTGATCCCAGGGCACTGGGATCATGACCTGAGCCAAAGGCAGACACTTAACCTTCTGAGCCACCCAGGTGCCCCAAAGCCTTTGAGGTTAAAGCAGAGAAGTAGCACTACCACATTTTCAATCCTCAGCTGATGTAGTTTCCTTTCACATTTCAGTCCTCAGCTGATATAGTTTCCTTGAGAGGGTAGAGTGTGTCTGTGTGTATGAAGGAGGAGACTCAGCTTTAGGGTCCAGTGGGCTTGGGAATACTTCCTCATCCCAACTCTGACTCTGTAACCTCAGTTTATACCTCTGAGTCTCGGTTTCCTCATCCATTAACAGGGGCTACCTCATACCATTTGAGGTGAAGATTAAATCATGTGTTTCACATAGAATATAAACAATACTCATAAAATAATTTTCAAAAGACTGATTCTAGGGGTACCTGGGTGGCACCGTTGGTTAAGCACCGGGGTCTTGGTTTTGGCTCAGGTCATGATCTCAAGGTCGGGAGATCAAGCCCCACCTCAGGATCTATGCTTAGCAGGGAGTCTGTTTGAGATTCTCTGTCTCCCTCTCCCACTGTCACTCCTGCTTGTGCTCTCTCTCAAATAAATGTCTTAAAAAAAAAAAAAAAAAGACTGACTCTATCATGTACCCAAACATACATTTTTATATAATATTTTATAATATTTTTCATGCATGTACTATGTCCAGGTAAGTTCCAAGTACAGGTATTAACTTCTCTAATTCTCACACAACCCTCAGAAGTCTATTCCATGACTATCATATGGGAAGAAGTTTGGAGCAGGATAATGTAAACTGCTAATGCCAAGTTTTGGGCCAGGGATTGTGTGTTATATGAAACAGGGAGCTCAGGGTAGGCTTGCTAAAAAGTCTACACATGGATGGAACTTGATTAAAGGAGCCAGAAGAACAGGGAGGAGGTCACTTCAGCTGGAGTGAGGAGAGCAAGCAAGAGAACCGCAGAGATACATCTAGAGCGGCAGCAGGTGCCCAGCAGGGATTGGGTCTTGGAGGCCTTTGAAGGACTCCACTTTATGCTGAACGAAATGGGGGCCACTGGAAGCTTTAACTCCTTTGGTTTGATAAAAGATTGTATGGGAGCCCACCGGCAGCTAGAAGATCAGTTGGAAGGCATTGCAAAGACCTGGCAAGAGATCAGCTGGTGCTTGGGTCAAGGACATAATAGTAGAGGTGGTGGGAAGAGTTGGATCTCTTTTGGAAACAGAGCTAAATAGGAGTTTCTGATTGGATGAAGAATAGGAAAAAACAGAGGAGTCAAGGATGAGTAATAGACAAAAAGAATCGTCATGGATTAGAATGCAAAAGACTATTGGTGGAGCAGATTTTGTGAAAAAGTTTAGAAAACCGGTTGGATGTGTCAAGTTCACCATGAACCACTATGTTATACAGTCCACCATACTGTTTGGTCCAGGATATTTTTTCTTCTTTTTCGGGAGGCATATCTGCAATAATTATTCACATGAAAATAATATCTACAATAATATTCTACAAAGGAAGATGTGATCCTGTGTTGTGGTTAATTTGAAAAAAAAAAGTGCGCTTTAATAAAAATTGTATTTTTTTACTCAAAAGCATCTGTTTAATAGAGGTTTCTTCTGAGGTTCCTTGATGGAAGGTGGCTAGGATGGGTCTCAGTCTGGACCGAGCAGAGGTTGGGACTCCCTACTGAGCTCAGGTGGGATCTGGCAGTCAGGATGTGGAAAGTGGAGCGTTGCTAGAAGATGTTTCTAGACTTGTCTTCCCAAACCCTCCATCTTGCCCTCTCCCATCTTTCACCATCAAGCATCCTTGAACTCCTTGTCTATACGTCAGATTAAGCTTTTCCCTAGTCCTACAAACTGGAGTTCCCCAAGTTTTGAGGGTTCTAGACCAACCCATGGTCCTGGCAGGATGTGGAGGAGAAGAGGATGCCTATTCTGGAGTGAGAGGGAGAGCAGGTGCTTCCTTCCTGTTCAGTCCCTCCACCAGTGAATCCTGTTCAGTCCCTCCACCAATGAAACTAAAAACCCATTCTTCTTCTTTTTTATTAAAGAGAGAATATCCTTTCTACTAGGAAGTCTTTGCCCTGCCCCATGAGACACAGCGCATTCACCAGTACTGTTTGTCTCACTCCAGAGCCTGGCTTGCGTTACAAAAGTCACCACATTCGATGAAAAGAACTTCCTCTCGGTTAGTCCTGTGATGCTTGTGTTTTTGTCTAGTTCAGGTTTAATCCTGATAGAAAGAGTGGATTTTGCCCTTAATCCTGCCCTTCATAATTATAAGAATAAAATGGACTGAATGATTACAAAATACTAAATTAAAGCAATCCCCATATATCCATCAAGACACTTGGATATTAATTATAGACACTAGCATAAAATAACCACTAGAGAATGGTTGGATTATAAAACATAAGAATCCTTTTCATCTTATATTCTAGATGTTTTTTGAGGAGAGTCAAGATGATAACCTCCGTGAATAAATCAACAGTGCACCTTATCCTAATATTTTGGTCACGAAAACATGTTCTTGCTTTAGATATGTTTATCACAACACACCTGCAACGGGCCCTTCCTTTTCTAGCATCATCTCCCTTCAGTCATACCCCTTCTTATTTCCTGTCCAATCCTTCCTTTCTACCGGAAACTTCTACCAGTCTGTAAGTTTTGCTTATGTCTCTCAGGTAGAAAGCCCTCTCATTCCCTGAAGCAGTGATGTCTGAAGAGCAGTCATCATACAGTACATCTTGTTCCCTTCACCACGGGGTGCCCAAAATTTCCTTCACATGTTGCCCCTATTTCTTTAATATCCACTAACTTCTGACCCCTTCCCAACCTATCTTCCACCTCTACATTCTACTGAAATGGTTGTCAGAGAAGAAGGTTTTATCACATAGTTCAAAATAATCAGACAAAATCTTCTTAAAACAGTCTTGATACTGGTTTCCACATGTCCTTTCTTCGAATTCCTCCTTAACTGGCTTTCATGATATATTCATTCTTGTCCTTCTTCTAAAGTTTTCTTTCTGAGCTTCTTTTCCTGTTTCAAGTGCTGCCGAGTTACCATCTCATTCTTTTACCAGACTTTCAGGGGCATTTCATACATCATTGATTGAAATTTAAATTCCTCAGTCCATCACTCAAAGATTTCTCCACAAAGTGATGCTGGGGTATGAAATCCAAATAGACAGACACAGTCTGGGTCGTAAAGAACAGGGAGACTTGAACTTGGGCCATAGTGTGTAGCCCTGTGTGAAAGGACAGTGGAAGGAGAGGTCCCTGAGTGGAAGGAAAAGTATAGAACCTGGGCCATGTTGCTATAAAACCTGGAGGGAGGGTAATGAGAAGCAGAGCTCCCCAATGCACGGATGCTCTTCACATTCTCAGTCAGAAAGGTGAGGACACAAGTGAAAACTACTGGCAAAGATGTCCGTGGGGCCAAGAGCAAGTTGGAATTTCAGCAGAGATGACCGAGAAGCTTGTGAGGATACCCACTGGGACTGGCATAGTACCGCAGTGTGCTGGGGAGAGTTTTCAGCATTGTATTAATACTAACTTTTTATGTCTTACAGCAACACTGTAAGGCAGGTGCTCTGAGTTACCTTTATTGCACAGGTAAGGAATCCAAAGGAGACAGAAGTTAATCAATTTGTTCAAAGTCTCATAGCTAAAAGGGACAGAATCAGAATTTGAACCCAGGTCACTCCAAAGTCCATATTCCTAGCCAGGATGCCACTTGGGGAACTCCTATTCATCCTTCAAGACTCAACATACATGTCGCCTCTTTTGTGGAACATCTCAGTTCCCTCAGTCAGAGTTAGAGCGGCATGTTCCATCTTCAGTGATCCAAAAGCACTCTGAACATACTCCTACCATATTGTTCAAGTAAACTCTTCAACTGAAAATAAATAAAATCTTATTTTATATCTCTCTAGTTTATGGTAAACTTCTGAAAGGCAGGAACTATGTTATGAATCTGTGTATTGCTTCCTCTAAAAATAATGCCTAGAACATAGTAGGTGCTCATTAAGCATCTGTTCCACTGAGTTAAATTGAAATGACTTATCATATTGTTAGGGCTCAAAAACAGTGTTAAAAAGAAACACGAGGGCGTCTGGGTGGCTCAATTGGTTAAGTGTCTGCCTTCAGCTCAGATCATGATCCCAGGATCTTTGGATCAAGTCCCACATCGGGCTCCCTGCTCTGCAGGGAGTCTACCTGTCCCTCTGCCTCTCCCCGAATTTGTGTGCATGCACTCTCTCTCTCTCAAATAAATAGACAAAATCTTAAAAGAAAGGAAAAACACAAAACAAACACCAAATAAATAAATTAATAAATACTTACTGGCCATCTCCAAAATACTTGTTAAATTAACAAATTGCTAGGGAGAGGAATCACAGGAGCCTTAACAAACAAAAGTTACTGGACCATGACATACATTAGAAGAGTTCAGCCAGTGGTCATGTGTCCTTCTGAAAGGGCGGAAGTGGGGAGCCGAATCAAGAAGACCAAAAGTCCATTAAACCCTACGTGGAGCTGCCCCTGCATTAGCTTACATTCAGTGAGTTCCTCTACATTTTCCATCTTAGTGTTGGAAATGTGTTCTTAATGGCTCTTACTCATTTTTCCAAAATCTCTACTTAGGCTCCCATAACTAGAAGAACTGCCTCGGCACCTTCCGGCTCCCTCTGAACGTGGTGCACGTATGTCATTGTGGCCGTCATAACACATTTGTCTTACCCTCCTTACTCAAGAGTCACTAAGGGAGACACAGGACAACCATGGGCTTTAGGTAGACTTTGCCCATCAAAAGTGAGATAAAGAAAACAGAGTGGGGAGCTATAGGGATGGAGGACCCCCGCAGTTTCCCTTATTTCCAAAGCTCATCATTCTTCTACTGTGCAATTTTCTCCTGTCAAGTCATTATGCAAGTAGCTTAAAATTATCTCCCAAACTTCATATTGTGTTCCTGATCAAAAGGCTTCCATTTGGAAACAACCTTGCTTGAAAGCTGATTTGGAAAAGAGTTGGCTCAGGTATGGGGCAAATCTTTCATAGGCTGCTCTCCAAGAAACTATAGAGGAGGCAGTTAGATGATCTAATTTAAGAATTTCCTGAGTAGTTACTTATCTATTTCCAATTCATTCAATAGCCTAATAAGATCTTTCATAATTCAGCCACCTGAATGTATAAAATGGCCACCTCCATCAGGGAGTGAATTCTCTAAATAAAGGAAACAGGTTTTGGGGTGCCTGGGTGGCTCAGTGGGTTAAGCCTCTGCCTTCACCTCAGGTCATTATCCCAGGGTCCTGGAATGGAGCCCCGCATCGGGCTCTCTGCTCAGCAGGGGAACCTGCTTCCTCCTCTCTCTCTGCCTGCCTCTCTGCCTACTTGTGATCTTTGTCTGCCAAATAAATAAATAAAAATATTAAAAGAAAAGGAAGTAGGTTTATAATCATGCAAGTATGCAAGTAGTTCTCTCTAAATGCAATTGTAATAACCAAAAGGGGGGTTTCAGTTATGAATGAGAACCAGAATCATACACAAGTGACAAGTGCCAGTCATGTAAGATGTGTGTTTAGTATTTGATTCTAGAAAGCAACATGGGAAGCAATGGGTTTTCTTTTGCACCATTAATTGAGCAATTGCATTCAGTGGTTTTCATATCTTCTTTATATGATCCTCATAAGAATCCTAACAACTAGAAACTGAATATTCTCATTTTACAAGATGAGGAAACTGGCTCAAAGTGGTTTAGTACTTGGGCAGGATCAGGAATGAAGTCTAGGAGTGACTCCAAGATCTGTGTGCTTCACCCCTATAAATGTTTAGCATGTGCTTTTTTTTTTTTTTTTTTAAATAAGTTTAACTCAATAATTGAACTAAAAGTTGCAAATTTTTCTCTTTTCTGGGAGAAAGTCACCCAGCCTTACGGGGACTCAGAGCTATATTTGTGAACAACACTGTGGTTGAGAAAAGCGGGGAAACAGACAGCAGACACAGCTGGTTGAAACACTGGCTCGGCTGTAGGGACCCTCCGGGCCTCGGTTTCCTCATTAGAATTAAGATAATAATGTCGATGTTGCAGGATCGTAGTGAGGAATTACTAGGACAACCGCGCATTCATTGACCACACTGTTTTGAGCAGCTCTTCTGTGATAGATCAGATGCAGATCAGATCATCACTAACACGAAGAAGGCAAATTTCCAGTATTTAACAAGTTGACTCTGCTAGTGGGGCAACAGACAAGTAGGAGACAAGAAAGTGTGCCAGGTGCCGTGTTAGGACGCCGAGAGGCCTATAATGGGTACAAATTTCCAAACCCCATCTGTCAGCAGAGTCCCTTCTCGTATCTCCATTTCACTTTAAAACTTCCCATAGATCTCTGATTTTCATCTCTGATTTTCCAAACTACTGGGAGGCCCCTACCACTGCCCGGAGGAGAGCTGGCTTTTTATTAGAATCTCAGGGACTGGGGCAAATGATCTCCCTTTTCCATAAGTCTCCCCTCTCCTTTGCATGGAAGTGCCTGAATGCCAACCAATGAATGGCATGTCATGGTAGCTGCCAAAAAGCCCCTTCCCAGAGTTGGTTTGCCGTCTTGGATTTCTGTTCAGACAAGGCCTCTTGGCAATGAGAGCCTCCAACCTGAGGCCAATTTCTCACCGATGGTGCTGGGAAGTCTGAGGTCAGAAACCTCGAGATTTCTGTTGGATCCCATTCAGCTATGCTTGAAGACAACGTTCCCCTTGTCCCCTCAGTGGAGCCAGACAATCCAGAGGGCAGCCAAAGGTTTCTTTAGTCCCAGACCTGGCAGCTTCTCTTCCCCCACACCCAGGCACTGCTTTCCTCCTGCTTTGGGCTGGGTGTGTTGGGTGGGGGGGGGGGGATGGGAAGTGGCCAGAGATGCCCACTGGTAACAGAGGGACAAGTGGCGGAGGAGGGCATCTCCCTCCCAGGAACCTACACAGAGAACCTCCTAGCTATAGAGAAAGTGGTCGGGGCTGAGGGCAGGGGGAAGGCGCTTCCTTTCAGAGCTCTGCTAATGACCTGTGGGGAAACCGCACAGCAGTCATTTCGCAGATCCGATGGCAGGTCATGGCGACAGATGTTCCCAACATATGT
The DNA here is from genome assembly GCF_022355385.1 of Mustela nigripes. NCBI lineage: Eukaryota > Metazoa > Chordata > Mammalia > Carnivora > Mustelidae > Mustela > Mustela nigripes. The sequence goes on from NC_081566.1 coordinate 54,089,904, forward strand.
GGAGAATTAATTACCCACTAGTAAACAAAATTGGTGATGCGGAGAGTCATTTTGTCCAAATTTCTTACAATTTTGCTGTTATGAGGAGCTTAATTTTTCTTGATCATCTAGATTCTCTTGGATTAAAGCACTCTTTAATGGGCTCTGAGGAACATTCCACAGAGAGATAAGGGCCTAGTCAGCAGCAGACGCAGGAGGAGGAGGAGGCAGAGGAGGAGCGGGAGCCCCTGGTCTCTGGCAGTGGGAAGAGCTGAGGTAAGGGAGACACTCATCAAGAGGCTATGCCATACTGAGTGATTAGCAAATTATTTGATTAAAACATTGGATTCTAGTCATATTTTTAAAATATTCTAATGGTCGCCTCCTCTTTAACAGCACTTATACTTAATTTAACTGCGTGCTGTGGAACAGCTGGAGTTTCTAAAGGAAATTACAACATTCTGACAGAAACAGGCTTCCAGAAAGGTTTTCTTTTAAGTCACTTTTAAGATTCTGAACATGTTTCTGTCTTGGGTCATGGAAGCAAATACTGATATTCATCATTTAAGAAAATAGATTTTCTTAAAAATAAGGGGGACCGGGAAGAATTCAAGAGACTCTTGGTTTTTGTAAAGCAATTATTTCCTTGGCCATTTTCGTGAATCACAAAAACTGTCAAAAATGTAATGATTCTCCAGCTAAATAAATCTGAAAGGATTTTTTTTTTTTAAAGGTTCCTTATCCAGTCAAAAGTTTGTGATTCCTCTCAGTCTTAAATTCGTAATTGTCCAGGACATCTTGTATTTAACAAAGTAGAGTAAATTAAAGAAGATATCATTCGTTTCATTGACACTTTTTATATAAGTTAAACACACCCTCTTTATCATTTTCTTAGTTTTTTCTCACTTTATCATTTTCTTAGTCATTCAACAAGCATTTGCTGCTCTCAGTGCCAGAGGAGCAAAGAAGAAGAATGGAAGGTCTATAACTTCAAGGACTTATGTAGAAAACAAACATGTAAGCAGACGTTTACTTCACTACAACGAAACTCTCAGGCTCATTAACTGAACGCTAATAGTACCCCCATCATGTGACATCCAAAATACCCCGTAGTGGGTGGCATTGTCCCCCATCCTAGGTCAGAACCCCAGGTTTAGGTAAAACTCAGAATAGAAAGAAATAGGCCAGAAGTTCTTCTGGAACTTCTGTCGGTGACAACTTCCGGGCGGGGGGCATTTCTGGGGAACACGGACAATGAGAGGTAAGTCTATTGTTCCAGTGATGAAATAGAAAGGAACAAAGTCTATTGATTGCAGGTAAAATGGAAGGAAACAACATGCTTAAGACAAAGCCCACTTTTATTGCATTTCTTACTCTAGGCATTGATTTCCTGTCCTTTCTTCCTACAGATTTGACCCGTCACAGGAAGCGAAATTCTTTGTAAAAACGTCTATGATGTATAACATCAGTTTGGTATTCATTTTTGCTGCAAGTCCCCAGGATTTGACAGTTGAAATTTATTTGTGTGAAACTTCCCTTCCGAAATAAAAATCACTTACCCTGCTCACTCAGGAATTCTAAATTTCTTCCTGAATTCCCAGAAATTTGAGAGGCATGTCAGGAACTATGGTGGGTTTTCTGCAGCAGTTTCATTCGTTGGAACAAATGAAACCTGCTTTATGAATATTTTATGAGGTAACACTTCAGCTCTGCTATTTAATGTGTCTGATGCTGTACGACACTTAGACCTCTACTCTTTCATACAGTGGCTGGCATTGGACTATCGTAAACACCTAACAGCCTATCCTGTTAGGTAGAATATGGCGGGAGTCGGAGAACAGCCTCTTGTCTTGCATAATGGATATTTACAAGAAGAAAAAAAAAACTCAGAGCGTGAAGAATCATAGGCCCATGATTTGTGAACTTACTACAGCTCACTTTGGAACTTTATGAGATCTTAGTTTCATCATCTAGATGGAGTTTTGCCCACACATGAACCAGATCTCTGGCATTTTGCCACAATTTTTAATTTCCTTCTTTCATTAGCTGAAACAATATCAACCTCATGTAATTCATGTGTTTTCTTGCTTCTCATCTCCACACCCTTGTGTTGGTTCTCATTTCAGAGCTGATACATAATTCAGTCCTATTTGGGCATGATACCATTGCACACACTGTTGCAAATATTTAGAAGGAGGCCAGCACAGAGCAAGTTCAGAGACAGAGCAAAGTCTTCAGCTGCACTAATTTATTATTCCTTCCAACAAATGATTAAACCAATTCTCTGATTAATCAAAACTGTACTTTGGAACTAGCCACATGAGACCAGAATTTTAAATCATGTTATGCAGACTGTAGCAATATAAAGAACAAGATTGAAAAATTAATTCTGTAAGAAATATTTAGTAAATAAGCGTTAATCTTCCCTCCGACTTCTTGAAAGATCAAAAACCACACTCAAGCAAACTTTAAAATATAGGCCTTGCCAAGCACCAAGGAAAATGTCACATTCTTTTAATAGGTGCACCGTGTTGCTGTGAATCATTTCTCCTTGAAGGACCTCGGCACTGTTTACGGCTTTGCCTCATGACACCTCTTCCCTCACCACCTTTTCTAGTTACTGTTTGTGGCCCCTTCCTCAGCCCTGACGGGAAGGGGCTGAATCCTTCTCATTTCCCTTTTCTCCCTCCATAGATGCGATTCAGGAACACTCCCTTCCTGGAAGCTAATGCCAAGACCACCTTTCTCCAACCTCTTGTCATCCACTCAACTTCATCTTCATTTTTTCACTTTCTCCAAACTTGACTTACAGTTTCCTGGTCTGTTCTATCCTTGCTCTCTTTAGTTCCTTCAGCCATGCACTCACTCCTTTATTCATCAAACACTTGTCAAACATTTTCTAAGTATCAGTGACTCTGCGAAATGTCAAGAATACAGAGATAAATGTGACATAGACGCTGTCTCCGAGGAGTTTAAAATAGTGGAATAATCCCAATGGCTTTACGTGGATAGGGTACAGTTGGTGTGTTGGTAGACTGGCACTTCTCCCACAGCACAATGTAACCCTCAACATCCCAATAGAAGAAAAGAAAAAAAAAAATGAGCTGCATAAAACAGGGACCAAGATAATTTGTGATTCAGTAGCATAAATGTTGAATGTAAGTGTAGTTCTATTTATTCTGTAAAAATGTAACTTTTGGCAAGATATAAACTAAAACTAAAATAACCAGTGCCTACCATCTCAACCACCATCAATTGCTCGCCCCCAGGCATCTTTTCTTCCAGTGGAGACAGGGCATTAACAGTAAGATCTTCATTCCCACAATTAGATCAACCATATGTGAGCTGCCAACCTCCAAGATTACAAATTCTGAAATTCATCTCTTTTGCCAAAAACAGGTTGTTTCACCAGGCATCTTGCCATAATTCCATTGAACAAACTCTTTGTTCTCTAGTCATTTAACCTTCCCTATTCTCAGATTCTACAAGCCCATTTTACCTTTATTGTCGCCCCTAGTTTGGCTGTTAGACACCATTTCAACCTTTCATCACCAGCCCTTTAGTTTAGTCCACACTTATGATACTAGGACATATGTCCTGTCCCTAAACATGGATTGGTCCAACTCAATGTTTTCTTGGCTTTTCATTCTGATCCAGTGTAGAGACAGGTAAAGTGTGTAGATGCATGGGCTGTGTCCACAGAGATCTAACTGCACACAGCTGAGCTGGAGTCATAAAGTAACTCACAGGTCTTCAACTCATCCCTAAACACCTTACACCATCTCCCACCCCTTGTCCATGCTCTGTAGAAGCTACTAGGAACTTTATGAACTCTGCTGACGTTTCTGAGTAAGGAGAATAAGGCTGTTTTATAATTATCCCAATTTCCCTCCCTTCTATAATGTAAATCTCCTTTCATTCTTTTTCCATATTAGAGGATAAAATGTTCTTATTTGTTGTTTGAGATAAGCTTCTTAGCTGTGTTCTTAATACAGCAAAGACTCCTTCCCTCTCTTATGAATCCCATCAATTATTCTCCTTCCCGCATTTCCCATCTACCAGCATTCTTTTTATTTTTAAAAAAGATTTTATTTATTCATTTTTCAGAAAGAGAGAGAGAGCGAGCGCACAAGCTTGGGGAGAAGCAAGCAGAAGGAGAAGCAGGCTCCCCACTGAGCAGGTAGCCCAATGTGGGACTCGATCTCAGTACCCTGGGATCATGACCTGGGAAGGCAGATGCTTAACCAACTGAGCCAACCAGGGGTCTTCTTTTTATTTTTATGTAAGCTCTACATTAGACATGGGACTTGAACTTACAACCCTAAGATCAACAGCTGCATGTTCCACCAACGAAGCCAGCCAGTCACTCCTCTCAGTATTCTTTTTTTTTTCTTTTCCTGACCCCCCCTGGCCATGAACTTCTGAGATGCTCCCCCCCAAAAAATACAAAGTTGCTCTCCAATCTCATGATAGCTCAAAAAGTAAATAGTTATGACCACTAATGCAGGATCATGGATCATTTCCTTATTTTCTTTTATATGCATTATAATATTGCAACTTAAACACTCATCTCTCTATTGATAGATCAATAGGTACATTTAGCCCAAGGAATTCATTTCATTAGGTAGGTAGATTATGTTCTAGTTAATTCAAAGAGCAATTGTGACCACAATGTTTTTTTTTTTTTAATTGGTTACAAGTTTAAATGATCCTTGTTGTTTTATACTTCAAAGTACAAGAAGCTTTGAATAACTAAATAAACATATTATAGACCTATAATTAGGGCTAATTATAAAGTGGGCAAGGGGAGACTTCTGGGATTGGCAATTAAGAATCTTGGGCATTGAAATTAATTCAGTTTAATTCCCTAATCTGAATATACTGACTTTATAACAAAATTAACATGTAAACCATTAAAAGACATTTATAAAAATTATATACAAAACATGAAGGAAATTAACTTATCTCTGATTGCATTAACAATAATCACATGATATCCCAAGCACAATTAAATCCATACCCTGTTATGAAATGTTGGGTTTTTTCCTCTTTCCTATTTTAAAGGTGAGATCTATACATTTAGAATGACCTATATGTTATCAAGTATTTTTGTTACTTTCTTTTTTTTCCCAAAGACTTATTTATTTATTTGAGAGAGAGAGAGAGAGAACAGCGAGAGGGGCAGGAAGAGAAGGAGAGAGAATCTCAAGTAGACCTCTCACTGACTGCAGAGCCTGATGCAGGGCTCCATCCCATGACCCTGAGATCATGACCTAAACCCAAGCCCAAGACTCAGATGATCAACAAACTGTCCCTCTTTTGCTTTCTAAAAAATACCAAAAGGCACCAGTCTGAACTGAAGAGCATAATGCAAGGATGGAAACAGCCCAATTTTAGTCATTTGTTCCATGTACACCTCACTCCGAGTCACAAAGTTCTCTATGCACTTTTTGATTCCCACAACAAATATTTGTTGAGTGTTTGCCAAGCACTGTTCTGTGTGCTGAGCATTTAGAAATGAGTAACACAGACCAGATCCTCACTTTATCTGTAAAGAACATTTATGAGCAAAATTTCTCTAGACTAAATCAGATCATCATAAGGTAAACTCCTAACAGCAAGTTCATAAGATCTGTTTGGATGCGCATATAACATTGAACACTTGTCCCATTGGTAAACAGAATTGAATAAGTTAGACTCAACAGCAGTGGGGTATAGACCATAATCTATATTAACACTGCAGAGAGGAAGGGAGAGGAGCATCTGCACTCTCTTACGACTTAATGCCTTTCTTCATACCTATTTCCTTTCAGTTCATTATCATATATTGAGCTCCCTGTCACCTTTGCATAGATTATCTCATCTACCCCTCATCATCCTTCTGGGGAAAGATCTATCACTTCTAACTTGGAAATGAAGAAACTGATAATCTAGAGAAGATAAGGAGAATGCTCAAATTCACATATCCAGAGAGGAGCAAAGTTGATAGGGACTCATGACCTGTCTGTGACACTGCATTCTCCTAAAATAGTAGTCTCTTGTACCAAACAAACTTTGGGTAAGTGAAAAATGGGCAACAGACACTTAAAATTGATCAACGGATACAGATAAGCCCCACCCCCAGGAGAAAACCCAACCTTAGTCACTTCTTCTTTTAGTTCTACAGCAGTTTCTTTGGAAAGAGTCTGTTTTGGGTGCACAACATTAAAAGACACAGTCTGTTTTTCCTTAGCAAGCTGCCCTTCCCGTGAGCCTGAACATGTGTTTTGAAATTTGATGTTTCAAAGAAAACTCAGTCTGTGACTCAAAGCACCCACTATCTTTTATAAGTTGTTAAACTTGTTCAAGGTTCATTAAAATAAAAAGTTGAGGAAATCTGATTAACATATTTTTTCCTCTTGGTGTTTAAGAAGGAGACAACAGATTTGCTCGTCATATTGGGGGGGGGGGAGTGAGAAACAGGGCAGGGAGGGGGAAATGGTGATGCTTCCCCATCCTGACTCCTAACTCATTTTGTCTGGAAACCTATTGACTTAATTTGCAATGATTTTGTGCAGTAAGTGGATTACTGTCCATGTGAACAGTTTGTACATGCAACTTTTGTTCCCACAGCAGAAATGTTGGCTAAGACGCCAGCACCATTAGCTGTCTGCATTTACAATCGCCCAGGGAACTCCCAGTGAACAGCCACCAAACGAGGACCGCATAATGTAAATTGAATAGTGCTCTAATATTACACTGCCATTTAGCACTCAACTCCTAAGTAAGTGTCAGGGTGGCGGGAGCCAAGTTCTACTGTGGACCTGAATAGGGATTCATGAACCGCTTCTAATGTTACCAACTGTTACAACAGAAGTGTATGGTTGAAGAAACCATCCTGGTAGGATGTTTCCTCCTTTCCTTCCTCTTTTCTTTTCTTTTCTTTTCCTTTCTTTTTCCTTTTCTTTCTCTCTTTCTATCTTTCTTTCCTCCTTCCTTTCTTCCTTCCTTCCTTCCATTTCCTTACTGCTCACCTAGTACACCCTTCTGTCTCATTCATTGCAAAAAATAATGATATGAAAATAATTGCTGTAAGGGTAGGTCCCTCCGGCTAACCCATTTTGAACGGGAACATTTGGTGTGATTCCCAGGTCAGAACAAAGAGAAGAGTATAAGCAATATTGACCCATTAAGCAAAGGATCCTGGGTCAGAAAAATGAAGGTCAAATATGAAGAGAAGAGAAAGGATACAAGTGCAAAGTGACATCAAGAACATGATCAGAGTCAAATAGTCAAGTTATCATCAAAGACAGAAAAGTCCGCACTGGCATTGGGCAGAAAGGCTATCCAGGAGGGCTGTTTAAAATTTATGGGTTCCCAGACAACAGTATAGATGGAGGCCCATATCCTGTATGTCTTATATTTATAAGTTATAAGTTGAGATCTGCCCGAGGCCCAGTTCATCTTCCCCGGTTGGATTCTCCCACCTGGGGGCCTTAGTGACCTCTTGGGGGTGCTCCGGGGAGGCTGCCCTGCCGGCCATTAGCCTCAGTGGGAACACAGATCTGCGGGGGCGAGGCCTAGACCCAAGCATCAGGACAGGGACCAGCCCAAACCCAGAGTGGACAGCGACCCAGTCAAGCTCCTCAGGGAGTCATGAGAGAGAGGATCCCTTCCCTATAATTTTCCCAAGACCCTTGAGCAGTTCTCAGTGCCTCCCAATACTAAAGCCCTGAGCACAAAGTAGGGAAGGAGTGCAGAATCAGGGACCTGATTTGCCTAGACCTCCACTCTGGAGACTGGAGTGGCCAAGCTTAAGCAAATTCAGCTGGTGAACAGAGGCAGGAGCTGGATCTTCTCCTCCATTGCGCGCACTTGCATGCACTTAGATCTGCCCTCTAGCCTGCAGATCCAGGATCCTCTCACCTGAGTCTAAGGGCTGAACTGAAAACACCTCAACATTTTTAGATCTGTAGAAGCCCATGGCAAACCAGAAAGAATGTAATCGATTGCCTCAAATACCTGGTGTTCCTTGATGGCAATCACTACCTGCCCCAGGCACACTCAACCAACCTGAGTCTCAAGCGTGCTGGTGGAACACCACTCCCTCTGTAAACCAAGAACACACTAACAAAGTTTAGAAAGCATGAGAGCACGCTTCCAAGTAATGGGACAGAGTCACCTTTTTGAGGAAAAAATCAACCTATGAACAGAGGAGTCTGACCCATAGGTTGTAGGGATAGAGTAATTACGACGAGGCACAAGCTTTAGAGTCAACTGTCAGGCGATGTGGAGTAGTGGGTAGTAGATAGTAGTGGGCAGTAAAATTATAATTCCAGTTCTAGAAAGATTAGTGGTAATCTACCATTTTTATTGACCATCCCCATATACAAAAACAGGACTCACAGAAATAGCACTTTCAATACATCTCTCATGAATGCCTACGATTTCTGTTTTGTTTAATCTGTAAGAAGGAAGAGAGGCTATCGGGGAGGGATTTACCTAAGAAACCAGAAAAAGCCTTGATCGGGGGGGAACCAACAACCAAAGGTAAGATCGAGTCCAATACCCCACAACACAGGTCTACGTACAGTTGATCCTTGATACATGTAAATGATTAAAACTACAACAAATAAATAAAAATGTTTTAGGCCTCAACGTAGCAAATATCAAGCTTTTCTGAAATTAAACATAATTTCGAACTATAAATACATAGAACTCTTAGTATTGACCTCATCATATTCCCCTTTCCACTCAAGAAATGGTTCTTGGGTTAAATCAGTGCTTCTGACAATTTGGGTTCTATAGAATCTTTAGAAAGGGGGTAAATAAAAAAGTACTTTAAAAAGCGGTCATGTTCCACAAATAAGTGAAACCATATGATAATTGACTCTCTCTGCTTGACTTATTTCACTCAGCATCATCTCTTCCAGTCCCGTCCATGTTGCTACAAAAGTTGGGTATTCATCCTTTCTGATGGAGGCATCATACTCCATAGTGTATATGGACCACATCTTCCTTATCCATTCGTCCGTTGAAGGGCATCTTGGTTCTTTCCACAGCTTGGCGACCGTGGCCATTGCTGCTATAAACATTGGGGTACAGATGGCCTTTCTTTTCACGACATCTGTATCTTTGGGGTAAATACCCAGGAGTACAATTGCAGGGTCATAGGGAAGAGGAGAAGGGAGTTGGGGTAAATTGGAAGGGGAGGTGAATCATGAAAGACTATGGACTCTGAAAAACAGTCTGAGGGGTTTGAAGTGGCGGGGGAGGGGGGTTGGGGTACCAGATGGTGGGTATTATAGAGTGCATGGATTGAAAAAATAATGAATACTGTTTTTCTGAAAATAAATTAATTAATTAAAAAATAAAATAAAATAAAATAAAAATACAGCTTCAGAACTATGACAAAAAAAAAAAGCGGCCGTGTAAAATTTCTTAGCGTCGTTTGAAAAAATAAAAAGGGAGAAGACTCATTCTTTTCTTTGTCTTAGGCAACTGGTTTTAATACTGAATCCTCAATAACAAATAAAAACTTGAGGTGGACATCTGGACGGCTCTGTGGGTTGAGCGTCTGCCTTCGGCTGGGGTCAGGATCTCAGGACCCTGGGATCCAGTCTCACCTCGGGCTCCCTGCGCAGTGGGGAGTCTGCTTCTCCCTCTGCCTGCCGCTCCCCCTGCTTGTGCTCCCACTCGCTCATTCTCTCTTTCTGTCAAATAAATGAAAATCTTAAAAAAAAAAAAATGAAATAAAATAAAAACCCGAGGGATTCAGAAATCCTTGCTGTCCACCAGAGACGCCGCGGTGAAAGCCATCCTCCGGTCACAGCCCAGAGTGGGAGGTACTGGAGCGGCAAACGGGAGTTCGTGTTGTGGGGTTGACAAACACTTTGCGGGATGAGTAAGACAGATTTAGAGACATGAGCACAAAGCACGGAGATTTTTAGATCTTTGCTAATGACCTAAACTTCCATCAAACAGAAGGTAAAGTTAAGCTACTTGTAATTTTGTTTGAAAAAATGGTGACGTGGCCACAGAAAATAAGCCTGAAAATTGGAGGTTCATGCCAATGTTATCTCTGTACTTTAGTAAATCTTCCTCTTGACCTTCAGAATAGAACGCACGTATAATAGCGTTTAGTCTACTACGAAGTCTTTTGGGGTTAGGTTAAATTGGATCGGACCAGGACAGGCAAGACCTTACCAGTCAGTTCGGATGAGTACGTACAAACCCTCGCACACCTGTCTCCACTGTCCACATCCACGGGGAAGGAGACACAGCCCATCTATAGAAACAATCTATCTCCATATCCTCTCCTGAAGCTCACACAGGGTGATCACTTGAACAATTTTCCAGTACATAAAGAGAATAAATAAATAACAAGGCAACATAGTAACATTTTGTAGTTCTGTTTTGTTTTCTTCTTTCTTTCTCTTTCTTCTTCCCCTCTGGCTTTGGGCAGCAAAATGCTTGAACACTGAAATGAACAAAAAGCCGTTTTAAGAATATAGGTCAGGACATTAATATAAATTTGATCACCTCCTTTTTATTCTCTAACATTCCCCACAATAAATCAGCTGGCTTTCCCCCACCCCCCTCCTCACACGCGTTTCACCCTCCCGTCCTGATTTCGGATCGCCGAATGTAAATCTGTGACAAGGGTATCTATATATAATATTAATGGTGCCGAGGAGGGCTGGTGTGAAGTGTGAGCGCTTGCCAAGAAAGGAGCGATCCGAGCCCAGCCGTTCATCCTCCGCAGCGTGCTCTACATCATCCGCAGGACAAATGTAACATCATTAGGGGGGGAAGAAAAGGGAAGAGAAGGAGGGAGGTGGAGGTGGGGAAGTAGCCCTTCTGCAAGCAAATGGCCAAGTTGGAGGTTCCAATCAATCTAACGAAGTCGGGTTCCCGGAGACACTGTCAGCTGCTACAGACAAAACAGATTGCGGGAGAGATCACAGAGAGTCAAACAAACAAACAAACAAACAAACAAAAAACTACAAAAAAGTGATGACTTCGTTATCAGAGATTAACTCCAGGACAGGTTATTATGTTAAACCCATTTGCCAGTTTACGCCTACTTTGCATACCCAGGAGAGAGAAAGAAGTGGGCTTGACCCTTAAATAAAAGAATCCAAGCATTCAGCACTCTAGGGGGTTCTTTGTTAAAGTTAAGAAGCCCTCTTTGTGGATATCAAAAGAAATTTTTGCTGATTTCTTGTGTATCGAAGTTTTTAAAAATGCAAAAAGGATAGGGGAGTTTTAATTGCAATCTTTACTTAGTGCCAGAATCTGGCTTCTGGAACGGTGCGTGCCTGGTGGGTAAGTGGAAAGGGGCTTCAGTTCCCTTGGCTCTTTAGTCAGTTGCATGGATAAGGACTATATCCAGCTAGAGAGCTTTAGGCAAGGAAACTATAGACCATTGGCTGGCCAGGTGCCTGCTTGTCTAAGAAGGATCATCTGTGTATCATATAGTAAACCAACTCATCCACTGATAACCACCGCTCTGATTCCACTCCTCACCTGGGGCTTAATTCAGAGCACAACAAGTTCTTCTGACTCGTCATTTAAACTGATGCCAAATTTATATTACTGGACTGTTGCAACTTGGTGGATTTCCTCTTACGACTATTTTTTGCGTTTGCTTTGGACATTTCCCTCGTCCTTTTTCCAAGGGTCAGAACTGGTCTGAACCCAACCCAGAGTTTTCAGATCGGAGATCTCCTACCCCAAAATCAACAACTTCAGCCACTCTTGATCAGTTTCAGGTTTTAGTGAACGAATACCCGGGATAACTTGTAAATTAGTTACTGAGCACTTACGAATCTGTCCCCTCGGGGTACGGGTGGCTCAGTCCGCTGAGCCACGGACTCTTGATTGTGGCTTAGGTCAGGATCTCAGGGTCATGGGATTGAGTCCCGCATCAGCTCCACACCCAGTGCGAAGCATGCTTGAGATCGTCTCCCTCTCTCTCTCTGCGCCCCCCCCCCCCCGCCCCAGCTCTGCTCTTACACTCTTTCTCTCTCTCATATGAATACATGAATGAATAAATGTATACATGAATGAATAAATGAATACACGAATAAGTGAATAAATAAAATCTTCTTTAAAATCTCTCCGTTCTTCGGCATCCAATATATTTTTAAAGTTTGTTCACTAGGAGTTTAAAGTAAAAGAAATCAACAGCTCACCTTTTATAGTAGCCTTATTTCCAAATTGTGATAATCATTCATTCACCCAGGTGAATGGAGAGGATGTGTGAGTAGTTCCTGATTGAAGCTAGTGCAGAAAAATAGTACTCGCCACATCCAGACTAAGAAAATGCAAGACCACACTTAACTGCATCAGACTCCAACAAGACTATATTTAACTGCGTCAAACTCTGTTCTTTAAATTCCAGTAGGATTTGGTCATTAGTAATTCATGGCATGCTGAATTTATCTAATAATGATTCTTTTTCCTTCAATAAATGACCATACTTTGTTAAACTGAGACATATAAGATTATGGTGATGGTTATGTAAGAAAATCAGAGTACTTTTTATTCTACTAACAATAAAGTACTTAGTATAAACAGTACTATGCACCGTTATACCAATAATTGTGTACATAAATATAGTGAGTCTCTAAGGAGGGAATGTGAAAACAGAAAACAATTTAAACTAAAATTTGATTTTGACACACATGGCCCATGATCTTATCCTGATTCCAGTAAGAAATGTCCCCTAATCATAATTATCACTATACGTAGGATTCACCAATCCATTCTGGAAAAAAAAAAAAACAAAACACAACAAACAAACAAAAAATCTGACAGAACTAAACAATTAAGGAGTCTTGGGCAAATGTTTTCTCACTTTCTATTATAGTGTTCTTTGTAAAATAAAGAGTAGATGGTCTGAAGTGGAGTATCAAGGCATGCCGAGAATTATTTTCATATTTCTTAAAACAAACAATGGGTAAATGTTATTTTCACACTAATTTAAAACAAAGATATGAAACATTTGCATCTTCTGTTTAATTTTGTATTGTTTTCTTATGTAACAGTGGAGAAATCTGCAAAGTTACAATAATGTTGCAAATATTTGATTCAGATGAACTCGGTGGCTCATTTTTATAGATCATCTCTTTTACATTTTAAATTGTAGGAATTTTATTTATTGGCTAACATTTAAAAATTCTCTACTGTCTCTCCAAATTGAATTAATCTATTGTATTTTGGAAGCTTTAGAAAATACATAGTACACCATGATGTTCAGATTTTTTTTCCAAACAATAAACCTGTGACTTGTTAATTAAATGTGAGTCACATGTTCACTAAGCTATTAGTTCCTTGTGTGATGGAATGTTTCTCATTCATTGTTTCATCCAGAGCACTGATGCAGGATTGGGTTTTCATGTGGACTTGAACTCTGTGACTTTGTACAAGTTACAGCCTGTCTGAAGGCTTATTACCTCCTTTATGAACTAGAGGTCTGGATGAGGTGGTCAGTACTATTTCTTCTACCGGGAGAGCCATGCTTTGATGAATTATGAATGGAGGACACAGTATCTGTTCTATTAAATCTTAGTAGCTGTAGTCTTTGTAAGGAAAAAAATCATGTAAACAGATAGCACTCACATAAGACAGCAAAAAAGTAGTGGAGTGAACAAATTGCATGGGAAGGGCTGGTATTCTTAACCTAGGAATAAAGAAAGACTAAAAGGAAGAAAGCTTTGAGCTGGGTGTTGAATGATAAGCAGAATTTCTGGTAGGAAATTCTGGTAGGAAATTCACATGTCAAGCTGTAAGGACTGGCTGAGCAAAGATAAAGTGTATTTGGAAAATGGTTGATTAGCCTAAGGTTGCTGGGGCACATTACAGGTGAGCAGATGTAACGGAAGATGAAAATAATACGGATACTAAGAACTAGGATTTGAAAGAAAGGAAAGAGATCAGGTCATGGTGCACAAGAAAGCTTTAACAGAGGAGGTGGGATTTGAGCTGAATCTTGGAAAATGAGTAGGATTTAAGGAAGAAAAGGCGAGGATAAGAGTGAGTTTAATATAGAGAAAAGTATATTTGATAGGTACATCTAGGTGAGGAAAACAACTTGATTAGAATGAGCGTTCATGTGAAAATCAGGACCGTGGAAAGAGATTAGGAAGATTTTGGGCAGATCAGAGCATTCCAGCCTAACGACTGCCTATTTCTCATGTCCTGAGTAGTCTTTGCTACATCATCTGCAGAGGAATCAAGTAAAATCAAGCCACGAGAGCGTCGGAAAGCCTTGGGTAACAGGAATATAGGGTGGCCTAGAGAACGAAAAGAGTAGAATGAGGGAACCAGTAGGGAAGCAATTATCCAGATCCAAGCATGCGGTGATTAATAAAGCAAAAGAAGAAGGAAACTCAGGACTTAGTTGGTAAAATAGGAAGAGAAAACATTCAGAGAAGTTACGAAACTGTCACACTCATACGTGGGACATAGAGCAATATCCCCCACATTTCGAGGGTTTTATTCTTTATAGCACACTTTGTTTTGTGGCCTTTTGCAGATATTGTGCTCTTTACACATTTAAGGTTTGTGGAGACCCAGCGTCAAGCAAGTCTTTTAGTGACATTTTTCCAACAGCATGTGCTCACTTCGTGTCTCCATGTCACATTTTGATAATTCTCGTTATATTTCAAACTCTTTCATTATTATTCTACTTGTTATGGCCATAGGTGATCACTGAAAGCTCAGATGACCATTAGCATTTTTTAGCCATAAAGTATTTCTTAATTAAGGTATGTGCATTGATTTTAGAGACAATGTTAAATTGCACACTTGATAGACTACAGTGCAAACATAACACTTAACATGCGTTGGAAAACAAGAAATTCATTTGATTTGCTTTATTTCGATATTTTCTTTTTTGGGGTGCTCTGTAACCCAACCTGTAGTACCTTAGAGGTATGCTGGTACATGGTACATGAGGGTTGTTGCAAAAATGTAGCAGGCAAAAGCAGGTTTCATAAAATAGAGGGGGCTCATTGGAAAGTAATAAAGTTGGCAGAAAAAATAAGCATCTGTTAAAAAAGTGTTGAGCTGCATGCAATATAAACCCCAACCATAGGCTGCAAAAGTAGAGACCTACATTATCTCACATAACAGGAAGTCTGCTAGTAGGTATTTGCTGCTTAGATTCAGATACTTGGCACTCTTCTACTCTGACATTCTTAAATTGTTAAATTAAATTAAATTTATCTTTATGCTTCTCACCTCATGGTGACAAGATGGCTGCTACATCTCCAGACATTACATACATTTCCAAGGCAGGAAAAAGACATAAATGTTTTTCCTCTTATATTAGGAAAGCACAACCTTTCCTAGATATACGCAGCAGACTTTCTCTTACATGTCATTGGTCAGAACTGCTTGACATAGCTACTTCTAGCAGCAGGACAAAATGAGAATGTGTTTTCTGGGTACACTGCATACCAAAGTCAGGATTCTGTTAGTGTAAAATAAAGGAAAATGGATATCGTGTGGACAATTAGAAAGACATGCCAGTGTATATTTTATAGCATAGTAAATAAAGGTTCTAAAGGGTGATTATTTTCAAGGGGTGAAAATCTGTTGTCTTTAATGCTTGATACAGTTGGTAACCCTTCTGAGCCTCTCTCCAAGTTGTTCCATTCCCCATGTCCTCCATCTCCATGAATGCCACCTGTCTGGCTTCGACTATTGAAATGACCTCACCAGGTTAATTTGCCTCCATCTTCTTGCCCTGTTACTGCCTGTGTCTGCACAATAATAATGATCTTTTTTATGGGAGGAAGTTGGAACTCAATTTATAGCTTACCTAAAATTAATGAAAATAAGAACACTATATATTGATGAGACCAATATATTTTAAAGAAAAATCCTTAGCTTTAAATATTTTTAATACAAACATTGAAATGAGTTAGAAAGCATTCACTTACCTGGAAAAAGCCACAATGAAATAAACTAAAACTAAGTGGAAATAAGGAATTAAGAATGACAAAGATAAAATGGTTATTTAGAAAAAAAAATCAGTAAAATTGATCAATAATAAAAAAAGCTCATATTTTTGAAACATCTAAGAAGTTAAAGCTCTAACAAGGCTCTTTAAGGAAAAAAGAGAATACACACACACACACATATATATGCATATGTATATATAACCAATACATTCTAGAGTATTAAAAAATGACATTAAATATGAGACATATGCAATAAATTCTTCAAAATATTTTTGTAATATGAGAAATTACTCTATACAGTTTCACATAATACATTTGAAATAAAATGTGTGATTTTCAAAAAATGTCCAATAAAGAAAATTACCTGAGGTAAAGATGACTATAGGAGAGAATGAAGAGTTACCTGGAGCTAACCCTGAAAAGGAAAGCTCAGATCATTTTAGAACTGATTGTTACTGAATCTTCAACAATACAGTGTTCTCTATGTTGCTTACCTCATTCCCAAGCACAAAAAAGAGGCAGATAGCTTTCAATACATTTTTCTGTGCCCAACATAACTCTGATTCCAAAACCTGACCAAGATTGTACCAGAAATGAAACCCCTGATCTAGTCTCAGTCATGGGTGTATCTTGCTCTCCTATAGTCTATTGCTTCTTCCAGATCTTCATATTAACCAACCACCTGATTTTCCTCCATCATTCTCACATATGATCTTTCTAGAAAGAAAATAAAAGCCAAAGTCCTTTAAACATTTTTAAAATTTTATTAATTTTATTTTTTTCTAGTTTTATTGAAATACAGCTGAGATGTAACATTGTATTAGTTTTAGGTGTACGATATAGTGAATTGGTATACACATATACATTATTGCAAAATGATTACCACACTCAGTTTAGTTATTATCCAAGACCTCACATAGTAACATTTCTTTTTCTTGTGATAAGACCTTTTAAGATTTAGTCTTTTAACAACTTTAAAATATACAATACAGACTGGCCAACTAATGTCACCATGTCATAACTTACCTCCCCGTGACTTACTAATCTTGTAACTGGAAGTTTGTACCTTTTGACCCCTTCATCCATTTCACACACCCTAGTGCTCCTCCACCTCTGCAACCACCAGTCTGTGTTCCCTCTATCTATAAGTTTATTCTTTTTAAATTTCACATGTAAGTGAGATTATACAGTATTGGTCTTTCTCTCTCTGACTTACTTCACTTAGGATAATGCCCTCAAGTTTCATTCATGTTGCAAATGGCATATTTCCTTTATTGTGTCTGAATAATAGTCCGTTGCACATATAAACTACATTTTCTTTCTCCATTTGTCTGATGGTAGACAAAGGTAGTTTCCATGTCTTGGCTATTGTACATAATGCGGCAATAAACATGGGGGAGCAGATACACTTTCAAGGTGGTGATTTTATTTCCTTTGGGTATATACCCAGAATTGGAATTGGTGAGTCATGTGGTAGTTCTATTTTTGATTTTTTCAGGAACCCCATACTATTTCCCATAGTGGCTTCTCTATGTTCTTGGAATGTTCTAGTTCTTTTATTATGCCCTATAACTTCTACCTAGTTAACTCCTATGCATATTTGCCCTTTGACGTAAGTATTACTTCTACTGAGAAGCTTGCTCTAGGCAGTCAGGCCTCCCGAGTATATTTTCTTTTAGCACTTTATGCTCTATTTCAATTGCAATTAAATAATTAGCTTTAAATTGTGCTTCCCCACCAGACTGCAAACTCTAGAGAGCAGGTACTATGGACGTTCATTCATAGTAATCTTTGCAGTTCCTGGTGCATAATGCCCCATAAAAGGAGCCATTCAACAAATGTGAATATAAATATATGAATGTAAAAACACCTATCAACAACACAGTCACCTAAACAAGCAGGTTTATTTCAGGAATGCAGAGATGAGTCAATAGAAAACTATTACGAAACTCTATTACTTTAGTACATAATTAATTTATTATTTATTTTTTAATTGAAGTATAATTAACATACAGTGTTATATTACTTTCAGGTGTACAATATAATGACTCAACAATTTTGTACTTGGTGCTCATCAAGATAAGAGCACTTTTGGGGCACCTAGGGGGCTCAGTCGTTAAGCTCCTGCCTTCGGCTCAGGTCATGATCCCAGGGTCCTGGGATTGAGCCCCACATTGGGCTCCCTGCTTAGCGGGAAGCCTGCTTCTCCCTCTCACGATTTTCCTGCTTGTGTTCCCTCTCTCACTGTGTCTCTGTCAGATAAATAAATAAAATCTTAAAAAAAAAAAGATAAGAACACTCTTAGGCATAACTAATTTATTAAAGATATAATCATATATAGATATGCCAAAAAGCATTTGATAATTTGCAGATACATGTAATATAAAAGCTTAGTAAGTTTGAGAATAAACACATAATGTAATACATAGTACAATAAAGATATAACATGATAAAAAATATATGCCATAGAATATATCTTTTTAAGTAAGAGGAATACACTAGACTCATTCCTTTTATTGTCAAGAATGAAAAATAATGCTTATGTTGGAGATTATATTATTGTTCTAAATCTTATCTTCTACTTTTTATAAGAGAACCGTAGATCCCTACCTCCTCAATGGGATTGGCCATGTGACTCACAGTGCCATTCTCAAAAAGAATGGTATATTCCCATCTCACTGATAGTAGCAATTGCCATGTAACTTGCTTTGAACAACTTATTGTGACCAAAAGTAATGGTGGCATTCCTACACAGAAGGTCTAAGAGGCATCGCATGGTTCTGTCACACTGTGCTTCCCATCTACCATGTGACCACAGTATTCAGGTAGGGATTACAACTACAAGGTGTGCTGAAGAAACAAGACAAGATAGAAAGCAGCTAGGGTTGACCTATAATGATAGATGAGTGAGAAACAAGCCTTTGCTATTGGAAGCCCAGAAATGTGGGGGGCATTTGCTTCTAAAACAAAATTTAACTGAAGCTGACAGATGTCACATAATAGCTCCATTAGTATTCTACATTTTTCTGTGGGTTCAGAATGGGATAAGACCAGAAAAAAGATATACAAGCTACAAATATGGGCAAGGACAATAAGCAGTGTCCTTATTTGATAATGATATATTGCTATCTAATAAGACTCAAAAGAATCAGCTAAAAATCTATTATTAATAGAATGTGAATATAAGAAACATTTTTAAAACCCAAGCCTTGCTTTATAATCACAAATAACCAGTCAAAAAACATAACAGTGGGGTGCCAGGACGTCTCAGTGGGTTGAGTATCCAACTCTTGATTTCTCCTTGGATCATGATCTCGAGGTTGTGACATCGAGCCCTGCATGGGGCCTCATGCTGGCCATCGAGTCTGCGTAAGAGTCTCTCTCTGCCCCTCCCCACTGTTCACTTTCCTTTTCTCAAAAAAGAAAAAAAGGAAAAAAATTAAAAAAAATAGTGAAACTTATTCCATTTGAAATAACAATAAAATGGGACACCTGCTGGCTAAGTGGATAGAGCATACTATTCTTAACCTCCAGGTCATGGGTCTAAGCCCCATGTTGGACTCACTTAAAAAAAAGAAAAGCAATAAAATAATTAAAATACTAAAGGTTAACTAATTACAAATGAGCAAGACTTAGATAGCTATATTAAGAAAATAATTCATTAACGTTCAATACATATGTGTTAAATGCTAGGAATTATTACACGTTCTGGCCATACAACAGTGAACAGAATGATGTTATCCTGGACCTTCCATTCTACTTGGGAATGAAAGTCAACAAACAAATGGGCAAAATGACACATAACATGTGAGGTAGGGGTAAGTACTAGAGAGAAATTTTAAGAAGACTAGGAGGAAGGGAAATGAGAGAAATGGGAAGAGAGGCACTATTTTATGAAAAGTGACATTTGAGTACAGACCAGGAAAAAGGAAGAAGTAAGCCTCGAGGCTTCCCTAGAAATGTACAGCTTTCTGTGTAGAGAATGTAACAAGCAAGAGGCCTCGAGTTGAGTGTAGTGTGACCCTAGACCAGCACAAGAGCCAGGACAGCTGAAATAGAATGAGTGAAGGAAAGGTTCTGGGAAATAAGATCCCAGAGATTGCTGGGGGGTGGTGAGACACTGCTGATATAAGCCTTGGGAATTTAACTTTGAATGAAATGGAAATCACAAAATTTTACTAAAAATCATTAGATAAGAATAAATACAGAGACAGATTTTGTTTCCAGGATTGAGAGGCTCAATTTCTCCAGATGACATTTCTCTTCATAGTAATATATAGATTTTATACACCCCCCCCCCAAATCCCAGTGAGTTATTATTATTTTTTTTTTTTAGAAATTAACGAAATTTTTTTTTTTTAAGTTTAACTGGGGGCGCCTGGGTGGCTCAGTGGGTTATGCCTCTGCCTTTGGCTCAGGTCATGATCTCAGGGTCCTAGGATCGAGCCCCGCATGGGGGGTCTCTGCTCGGTGGGGAGCCTGCTTTCCCCTCTCTCTCTGCCTGCCTCTCTGCCTACTTGTGATCTTTCTCTCTGTCAAATAAATAAATAAAATCTTTTAAAAAAATAAAATAAAAAGCTTAACTGGAAGAATATACATAGAGAAATACCCTAGAAAGATTTGTACATCAAGAGTAATAAGGAAGTACTTACTCAATCAAACATAAAAATATAGTTTAAGCTAGAGTAAATAAGTGTTTCTGGTAAGAATGTGTAAGAATAGACTAATTAAACTAGAGGAAGCCTCAGAGTCTATGGGAATGTCATATTAGAAGTGGGTCATTATAAGTCAGTGGGTAGAAGATGGATTATTCAAAAGATAATATCAAATCAATTATTAAATATGAGGAATAATAAATTAAATTTTCTATTTCATACTATAAAAAAACATATTCACATTGGCATATAAACACTTCAGTCATAGAAATACAAGAAGGAAATAAAGGATATTTTTTTCCTAATTCACAATCTTAGGGAAAGCTCTTTTTTTCTCTCTCCTTCCCTCTCTTCTTCCCTCCTTCCTTTTTTTTGTTTTTTCTTAAGTAGGCTCCAGCATGGAGCCCAACATAGGGCTTGAACTCATAACCCTGAGATCAAGACCTGAGCTGAGATCAAGAGTCAGACGTTTAACTGACTGAGCTACCTAGGCACCCCAAAGAATGCTTTTCTTATCATGTTTCAATGAAAGGGACTAAGATATAAATAACTGAGACTTTGATTATGTAGAATTTAAAAATTCCTTATGGGACAAAATTGCCATAAAAGAAGTTAAAAAACACAAAAAAGAAGTTAAAACCACAATTTAAAAAAATATTTAAGTTTAAAATTTAAAAAATATTTTCGGGGTGCCTGGGTGGTTCAGTTGGCTAAGCGTCTGCCTTTGGCTCAGGGCACGATCCCAGGGTCCTGGGATTATGCCCCACACTGAGCTCCCAGCTCAGCAGGGAGCCTGCTTCTCCCTCTCTCTCTCCCTTTCCCCCTGCTTATGCTCTCTCTCTCCCTCTAACAAATAAATAAAATCTTTTTAACAAATTAACAAATGTTTTCAACACATGTGACAAAGCGACACATCCTCTGATGATTGTATAGAGACACCCCCCCCCAACATAACTAATTCAGTAGCAAAGAACAAAGTTAACGTTTATGCCTTCAACTGACTAACATTTATCGAGCCAATGGTTTCTCTCTACACTGAACAGGGAGTTTATATTAAAGAAGGGGGAAAGGGATAATGTATACATTAGAAATGGAGTCAATAAGCTGAGACTTGAATAACAAGATGCAGTGAGCCTGAAAAAGCTGAAGGAAAATTCTAGGAGGAGAGAAAAGAGGAGGGTGTGGGAGTGGGAGGGAACGTGAACGTGGAGCAAGGAGACAACACGGTGAGGGGAGTAGAAGGACGGTGCGCTCTGGGCACGAGTCCGGGCTTGTGCGTCAGTGCGAAATCCTTGGAAAGTTAGATGCAGGGGAGGGATACGATCCGATGCTTGTTTTTAAGAGATCAGTCCATCCAGGCTATGACGAGTGGACTGACTGCAGGGAATTCAGGGTGGAAGCTGAGAGGTCAGTTGGGAAGGGTATATTAGAAAAGCACCAGGGAGAGGCGGGGAAGGAGGTGAGGTTGGCCTCTCATTTCTGCAATGCGGCAGACTCCTGAAAGAGAAATGTCCGAAGTGACCGTTGTACATGTGAAATGGTTGGCTAGATGTGGCCAAATTGCCCTCAAAAGAAATGGAGGCAACAGCTGGAACAGCTGTATAGGAATGGTTATTTCTGCGGCACCTGGGTGGCTCAGTGGGTTAAGCCTCTGCCTTGAGCTCAGGTCATCACCTCAGGGTCCTGGGATCGAGTCCCACATTGGGTTCTCTGCTCAGCGGGGAGCCAGCTTCCCCCCTCTCTCTCTGCCTGCCTCTCTGACTACTTGTGCTCTCTGTCTGTCAAATGAGTAAATAAAATCTTAAAAAAAAAGTTATTTCCCCTTCATCATTATTGATAGTAGATATTATTTTTTATCTTTATTATTATGATAGATAAAAAAGTTTCTACCTTTTAAATTTCAATTATTTGACTAAAAGTCAGACCAAACATACCTTCTATATGCATATTTGACATTCACAGCATACTAAAAACTACTACATACCACATTCAATAGTCAATTCTGCCTTCACCGTAATTGGTCTCTCAGCAATATTGGACATTTGGACCATTTTCCCATTTTTGAAACCGGGCTTCCTGAACATTCCAAGCCTCTAGACTTCTAGCTCACTTTCTATCCTCTCCTCCTTGGGCTCCTTTGCAGACTGTGCTTTGGCCAAACCTCTGATCGTTGGAGCATCCCAAGTGTTCGGATACTATTTACTACGCATGCTCTCCCCTAGATGATTTCGTCTCATTCTATCCAGAGGTTTTCAATACCGTTTAGATGTCATGGGTTCCCAAAGCAGTTTCTCTCTCCATACTTCTCCCCTGGCACATGGTGTATACATATGTCTACTTACAGCCACTTAAATTGACTCCGTCTGAAGCCTACTGACTTGCAAGGCTGTTCCTGCCTGGTCTTCCTTGGTTCCTTCCTTCCCTCAGTCACTCCATCCTCCCTGTTATAAAACAAAACTCAACTGGGTAGACTTTGAGGATTTTATTAGCTTTATTCAGTGATTCATGCATTGAGCAGCTACCAAACCAGCAGAGAGAAAGGGGCCTTAAAGAGCTATATAAGGCAAGAGATATTACAGGCAGAAAGAAGCAGAAACAAGGAAGCGGTAGTAGGCAAAAAAACAATTGGTTATTGCAAGGGTACTGTCCTTCTAGGTGATGGCTGGGGTTTATTCAGTAGATTACCAGCTAATGCTGATCTGACAATTCTTCAGTAATCAGTTTAAGATGCCATCTCTGGGAGAGCCAAAACTGGAATTAAGTCAATTTGGTGATGTGGGTCTTACCATAAGTGACTCCATTTTGAACGTAATTGTCGGTCTTTCTCACTCCTTCCACTCCATGCTTTTAGGGTTCTGCCCTCTGTAAATACAGCAGGGAGGAGCCCAAATGTAAGGACAAGAATGGCTACTTGGCATTGTTTATAATGACAGAAAACAACAAACTCCATATCCGTCCTAAGAGATTAAGTACATTATGATATAACTGAACAGAATCAAAATAAGCTGCCCCCAAATATGCTATTTGAGCACGTGGGTAATTTAGATGTCATGGGTTCCCAAAGCAGTTTCCCTCTCCAGACTATCCAGTGGATAATCAAGGTCCCACACACTCAAGAAAAGCTACTTACATTTTCCATAACTACCTATAAAAATTTAGGTAGGAGGCCTATACCAGGAAGAGAGCTAATACTAAAATAACTTTCATATCAGAAATATTTACCTACCTGGCATGGCGAACATTTGTTTACTAAACATCTCTTCTCCTCTTCCTGTGATTTGTCTTCCTTTTCTTTCCCCATTGTCTTCAGCTCAGGATGGCACACAAGCCTCAGTCGACCCCCATCTTTGGGTCTTATATCTTTGGGGCTCCCGGGCACACAGACTTCTCCTTTTCCTCTTAACCTATGTCAAAGTAATCATTAAATCATCCAGAGAACCTAGAAGGGAGGAAGGGAAAATATTTCCATGATGTAACATTTCTTGGTCCTAAAGCTCTTTCTAAGTACAAGGTCTGGAGACACGTTAAACAAAAGACCAATGGAACAGATTAGGAGTGTTAATTATAAATTACAGGAGGCTGTAGCATATGCCCAGCTGTTTATTTCTATTTTAAGAATGAGCTACTAGAATAATCATCAAAAACTTAACTGGAGGTGCTAAACAAGAGGATGGATGGCATGGTCTAGTGAGAAGAGCACTGGGCCAGGAGCTAGAAGTCATTTGTTCTTGGATAGACGTTCTCCTGGGTGACTTTGAGGTTGACATTTTGTCTCTAAGCCTGTTTTCTAATTTGCAAAATGGAGCTACTATACCTGCCTTTCCATGCCATGAGCTTATCGCCAGGACCAGATAAACTAATGAATGCAACACCATACCCATATAAGGCTAGGTGATACATAGAAGAATCTTGAACAAATTTGTTGGAATTCCCATTATAATTATTTCTTCCCATACTATTATTGGCATTATTACAAGCCTCTCTGCCCTACGGTGAAGATAGTTCCCAAAAGGTTATACTTGCAATTTACTTTAAGCTTCATAAATAAATTGGATTGATGGATGAATGGAAGAACGGACACAGAGATGTCACAAAACGAGTTGAGTAAATACAAATGATAATATCGGGGTGGTGGGTATCCAGATGCTCATAAAGTTAATTCATATACTGGGACCCACAAAATGGAAGTCACCCAAGTGGCCTGGCCCATGTCACAAATCTAATCTCAAATCAGCCCCCACTTAAAGGAAACACTAGTGAAGGAAACCTAACATATGCCAACCATAGTCCTTCACCTGACTTTAGCTAGCTTACCTGCCCCTAGAAGACAGGACCCACTGGCCTACTAATGAAATCCCCAGCTTCCTAGCCAACCATGCCCTGTTTCTGCATTGTCACATCTAACGTTCTGTAAAACACTCTTGCCCCAAATCCTCACTGACGATACACTGCCTTCCCCCAATTAGCAGACTGTTTCCCCCTTGAACGAAAACCATCAAACTCATTCCTAGATTGTTTTAGTTTTGTCATTTGGCAATGCTCACTGCAAAATTCTTTCAATTTTTTCTGTATGTTTGAAAATCTGCACAAGAAAATGTTCAGAGGAGCACTCATCAAAAATAGAAATATGTTGTTTCTCTTTGGTCATATAAAAGCAGACAGGTTAGACTTATTTGCTTAGAGAACGCCCTAACAGACAGGTTAGACTCATTTGCTTAGAGAATGTCCTATATTGATAGAAGACCAGTGATATTATGCTAATTTAAATGCCAGAAATTTTGCATCAGTTAATTTTGCCCTAAATGCCAGTTAGCAATCTCGGCCAAGACAAAGCATGACCTCGTCCCAATCCCCCGACACCAAGGACTGCACCCGAAGAGTTTAACACAAAGCCAGGAGATAGCTGTCCTCTGCTGCAGTCCGCAGTTGGCATCCATATTGCTTTGTGACCTTGAGAAAAGAATTTAACCTCTCCCTTCCTGAATTGTCCCATCTGAAAGAGATGGCTACTATGAGCCATCCCAGGACCACTGACAATGTTACAGAATGATTTGTGAAGCATTCAGAGACACCTTAGATGGATCAAATGTTCTTTCCTTCTGTCCTATTGATTTCACTTTTGAGAGTTGTTTGAGAATTTAAGATAAGGCTCAAGAGGCACTCCCCAGTCCCATCCTCCGGGGCCTAGCATAGTGCCTTATACATAGTAATCACTCAGTAAATATTTATTGCTTTGATCTGATAACCTAACAGTGTTAGAATGCATTTATTCAGAAAACATGTTCGTCACTGGATCATCACAACTGCCGTGTCCTAAAATGTACATCACAAACCTTGAAACCTGTCTGATACAGCAGAAACGAAGCTCAGGTAGTCGCCCTAGGAGACCTTGAAGCCAAGGCAACATTTCATCTGGGGGTCGTTGCCTTTTCTCCACAGTGATACATACCATCGAGTCAAGACAAGAGATAATAAATCTAATTGATCGCCTTGTACGTTATCTTAACACGGAGTCAGGCACAAACTGAGCTGCAATATTTAAATGAAAGCCACGCAGAGTCGACACGATGCCCGGGAAGAGAATAGACTGATATTCTTAATTCTGAAAAACGGTATTGGTAATCAATTGGAATGTGAGAGCAATTGAAAAGCTGTCCAATTTTCAATTGCGGTATAAGTTGGGAAACAATTTGAAAATAATAGCTCATACAAAGAGTTTTTGAAGCAGTCAATATGGACTTGGTGTGAAGGACAAATAGAAATGTGGCACCGCATGGCACGGCCAGCTACGGCACGTCAGACAGCCTGCGTGGCACCCGCTGAAGGATCTCCCCACGCATCCGGATGCGAAATCTTTCCGAGCGCGGCTCTATTGAGACTCTATTAAATGGGATATTCACAGAGAAAGCATTTCCAGTGAATGCACATTAACAGGACTGTGAACATTCCTATTAATGTACAATCATTGCAAATGTATTTACATATGTGGTTTACTGCACTGATTCATATTAGAAATGTTTACCTTGTAGCTTTTACAGTATAGTGATGTTACAAAGCTGCTCGGAAGATTAAAGATAGCTTCTGCCATCACCCACGACTCGGATCCACTGCTAGGATGGTCTTTTTCCAATACAAGAGGCGACCTAGGTTGAAAAAACCAGAATGACACAAAAATCTGCACATTATGGTTTATTCCTTTATTGACATGAAGAAGACAAAGTTGTCTGGTTAAATTTCACTTTATCGCAAGCTATGGAAATAGAGAAAGTTTAGAACTCAATTATACATTTGACTTCTAGAGGATTATGCCTTCTTTTTCCCCTAAAGCTGATAGGATCTCAGCGGGTCTCATACAAAGAGAAGAGAGGCAGGTCCCACAACATGTACAACCCCGGGCCCTGCTTACTCTTCCCTATATAGAGGTCCTGTTTGGAATCATGGTTTGCATGATATGTAATGCAAATATTTATTGCAGTTGAAAGCAAAGACAGTGGCTAATTGATTTATATATTTCATTTGGCAGCAAATGGGCTTACAAACTAGTTTTTAAGGTAATGAGTATTCCAGAACAAAATCATGCTGCAGTTTCTTCCTATCAGACCGAAAATGAGAAATTAAAAAGAAATCCACACGAAATGCAGGCCTTTTTTTCCCCCACCCATGCATGTGCCATTCATTTCTAACTCTCTTTAGAGGTTTAATCTTGTCTAACAATTTTTCACCAGTAGACTAATGCCTCCCTCTGGGATGGTTTAAAGGTAGTGTGCCTAAGAATGGCCCGGACGGCTCCTGAAACTCTCGTCCAGCCCTAAGTTTACAGTTTTGATAGATACGCATTTTCCAAGGGGCTCACTCACAGACCCACACAATCCCAGAGAAGCTAGCTGCTTGCCCTCACTGACTGCTCTCTTCCCAGCACAGACATGCAAATGAGGTGATGCTTACTTAGTGCACTGGTGTGTTTATTAAATTTACTCACTTCCTAATAGGCCTGCCTGACAGGGGCAGAAGGAAGACTTTAAATGTTGATGTAGAATGTAAACAATAAATACGGTGTTTTTATTCTTTTTAAGACATCTTGAAGAAAAACATAAATTAGGTGAATTTCGAGGCCAGTTTCTTCATCTCTAACTTTGGTGCCTAAATAAATCCATATTCCCTAAATGGGTTAAAATGGATTGAAGTTAAACTACCATGAACTTGGTCATTGTTTGAAGCATATTTTCTGTGTGCTGCCAGTTGTCTCTGATCACAGTTATTTCAAAGTTGAGCTCAGCCTAAAAACAGATTTTCTTAGCCATTCATGATAATGTTGCATTCTCGAAGGAAAGATGCCTAACAAGACAGTTGTTACTTTCTTTAGAAGGGATTTCTGACCAAGAACAGCAAGTCCTTGCAGGATCCCAAGGAGTTTATACCAGTCCATTAGCACCAAGTGTTCCCTCTAAGGTGACAACATAAACACTTGTTGAACATGTGGATATAAATATTGTGTCGTTACTAAAACTCTAAAAATTCATTTCAGAGTGTATGTATTGCATATGTGCAATCTTGTATTGTTCTCTATGTACTTCTCAAATAAAGAGACACTAAAATACAATGCTATCATATGCAAGTTGTAAAATTTCGATAACTTTTTTCTTGAAAGATTTCCAGCCTCTAACTGGGTACAGCTATGAGCTACCACTTCAGATAATCTTTGCTTCTCTCCTTTCTGGTATCAAAAGAGAACAAATGCAAGAACAAAACGCCATAATGCCTAGAAAATCCTCAAAGTAATGCTAAAATAGGGATAATTACTCCACTTTAATATCTTCCAAAGTCCTACATTTCCTTCCAGATATCAAACCCAAGAGCTCCATGAAGATGATGACCTGCCCAAGGGTCCTTATCCCCACCCCAGGTCTAACAAGCCACAAGAAGGTCTGTGCCTCGCCCTTGTGACTGTTGACTATTTTTACTGGCAGGCTGGGGCAGGGGGGCTCTGAGAAAAATTTATCACAAAGGTTATAAGCAGGAAATGTCAAACTGAACTCATTATTCACACAACAAAAATCAAATTGTCCTTTTTCCAGTTGATAGTCTTTCACTGGAAGAATGTAGACTGACTTCCTAATATTCTTGTTTTCAAAGGACATTTTTAGTCACTTCTTCCTTTGAATCTATTTTCCAAGATCTCCAGGGAAAAACCATTTCAGACCTTCTCTAGGTCTGAAATTTTCATAAATTTCAGGCTAACAAAATCCTTCCCTGATCAGGCTGTCTTCAGAGTTTTTGTTTGTTTGTTTGTTTGTTTGTTTGTTTTTAAGATTTTATTTATTTATCAGAGAGAGAGATGGGGAGAGAGCGAGCACAGGCAGATAGAATGGCAGGCAGAGGCAGAGGGAGAAGCAGGCTCCCCGCGGATCAAGGAGCCCAATGTGGGACTCGATCCCAGGACGCTGGGATCATGACCTGAGCCAAAGGCAGCTGCTTAACCAACTGAGCCACCCAGGTGCCCCAGAGTTTTTTTAACTTCAGTCCCGTCCATTCACTTTGGACTTGACCCCTCTTTCTCTCATCTTGGTGGAAATTGGAACAACCCAATGACACTCTCTTTGATCTCTTAGGACTTTTTACATATTAGAATATTAATCAAGAATCATTTCTTGGCTTTCATGTCACCAAGCTGGAAAGCCCAAATTTCTAAAGTTTCTGCCACGTGTCTAATTTTAATACCCCTTTATTTATGTTTCTGTGACTTTCCTTAGAATTATCTATTACTTTAGTTTATCTCGTTCAGTTAATTACCTTGACACTAAGCTCCCATCATTGTCGGTATGAGAGGGTTAGTGAATTCTTTCTTTGGTTTCTTCTATTTGTGTTTTCAAGATTCGATCTTGTAAAGATGCTGCAAAGCCAAATTAGACTCCACTTGTGAAACAGTGAAATCGCATCCTTTTCTGCAAGACTCCTGCATAGCTACTCATTTCTCAAGCTAAGATTTTATTTTCCCAGAAGCATCTATTATAAAGTGAAAAACTCTTCAGATGAAGGTGTTGGCTGCGGTTACACTTGATGAAAATACAGCATATCTTACTGAAAATGCATTTTGCACATTCCACACACTTCGCTCTCTCCTCTTTCTTTTCAGTGAAGGTCTCATTAATACCCTTAGCCATTTGGCATTTTTAAAGGACTTGCCTTGAAAATATTTCTATCCAAGTCCATATAATTAAAGACATCCATGAAAATAATAAGTGGAACCCCTCTAGGAAGTAGCACCCATTGGAAGAACAGCAGGAGAAAAAAAAAAACCTTTAGTCCCTGGGATTCTGCTGATCGTGGCACTTAAAACTTTAGTTTTAGTTTGATCCTAATCCTAATTTTCCACGATTTAAAGTTTTTGTGTGTGTTTTTTTTTTTTAAGATTTTATTCATTTATTTGACAGACAGAGATCACAAGTAGGCAGAGAGGCAGGCAGAGAGAGAAGGGAAGCAGGCTCCCTGCTGAGCAGAGAGCCCAATGAGGGGCTCGATCCCAAGACCCTGAGATCATGACCTGAGCGGAAGGCAGAGGCTTAACTCACTGAGCCACCCAGGCGCCCCCAGGATTTAAAGTTTTAAAGGTTCATTGTGAGAGCTAAGTATCAGGATAATTAGCATTCTGAGAGACTATTTTCCTGTCTGGTAATAACCATAACCCAGAAGCTCTCTTCCTGCCTTCACAACCCAAGAATCAACCCAAGAATCAACCTAAGAATCCTGAGACCATTAACAAGTGTTTTCTATTTTCTGCATTGCCATTGCATTTATTATTATGCTATAAAATGTATTACTTAATTGTGTATTGTAACTTTCTACACAGTTTTCTCTTGTGTGTTAGTTCTCAGGAACACCTGAGAATTTTAAGATCTAGTGATCATCAAATTATGGTTACTGTATTAAGCAGGTGATCAATAACACGAAGCTACTAGATGAATAAAAGGAAGGGAAACCAACGTAACTCATTTATTCTTAGCACAGTTTTTTATCCAAGTAGGTTCTTTATTGTCATATCACTTAGTTAACTCTCTCTACCTCCAAATGTGCACGTACTCCAAAACTGAAAACTAATCTTAGTTTGCTTACATCAAAGGGGAAAGTAGTCTCTTGAACGTTAAACCCCCATCAGGCTCTCTACTAGGCACCTACCACGGAAAACATCCAGAAGTTTCCAGATGAAAAGAAGTCCACGCTTCTCCCATCACAAATTCACCCTCTTACCATCCACGGTCTCTGGGTTTCTCTTGGTTTGCTTGTCTTTGCTAATCTCATCTCCAATAAAATGGAGGATTGAAAATTTGCTGCAGTCTTGCTCCAGATTTAGTCTTTACAGAAGGAAACTGAGGTGTTGTTCCATGGGACTGAGCCAAAAAAAAAAAAAGAAGGTCTTTTGGAGGAAGGTAACTTACTAGTGTTCATTTTGCCGATTGACATCACAGAGGTTTACCAAATACTCCACGTCTTCCAAGGTACGTGTCAATGAACCACAGTCTCCAGGAAGCTCCAGGACTCGTTCCCATGCAGCTGCCTAAGAAATAACCAGCAATACGATGTCCCCACAACAGCGGTGCCCAAACGGAAATGTTGTGTTAAATAAAACCCGCACTCCAGATTTCCTTAATGAAAGGGGCCTTTTTTTTTCTTCTTGGAGTAGCTTTGAAACAAGGCTCATTCTGCAGGCGAGAATGGCTATGCTTTGTTAGCTGATTGTTTGTGACATAATTAGCTGACAATCTGGCACCAGGATGTTTAGTGCAAACAGGACAACAATGCAGGAGAATGTGGCGAGGTTACCAATTGGGAAGCCTTTCAGCGTTAAAAGAAATGGTGCAAAAGTAAATTATACCCCGGTGTTGATCTTTTAAGCTCAAATCAATCTGAGTCATGATGATTGCTGTAGAAGAAAGGAGCGAGGCCAATCTGTCATTGGTTTAGAAACGTTTGCCCTAGGAAATGCAAACCCTCCAAAGTGATAGCCCTATCCCTTCCCAGGTAGCAGCAGAGAAGACTCAGAACAAGTGATAGGTTAATGATGATGAGATTAGGGGGCTGGTGTTAGGACTCACCACCCCGCGGCTGCAAACTTCATGTTGTTTCCCTGGAAGATTCGAAGTCATTTTTCTCTTTCTGACTTTATCCTCACGTGTTCTTTTGGGGACAGATTCTCACAACTCCACAGTCTATGATGCAAACATGGAAACTGGAGAGGGAAATGGAAAAAAAAACAGAGATGTCATCTCTAACCCAACGATCATCACTATTAGAGGGAAACAGAAAAAAATTCGTATTTTTAGAAGGGGGAAAAAAAAAAAAAAAACCCATAGCAGCCTGTCTTCAGTAAGTTTGTTTTGACATTACAAGTGAAATCCGACTTTCTCTCTGAAAGGCAATACACTGTTCAGTTGCTGCCATCTTATGTCCCGATCCATAGCTGGTCTTTTCTCTCTTTTTTTCCTTTTCCAGGGTAGAGTTTGTTTGGGGGCTGTTTTGCCCCCTTTTTCTCCTTCGGGGCTGTCAGATTTCTAAGGGGACCTGGAGGGAGAGCGCTTGGAGAACTTGTTAGTCCACAGCTGCTCCTCTGTCGAGGGCGGAGGCTTTGATTAAAGGGGAGCGCCCCCCTGGATTTCACAGGTCACATCAATCACGCTGATCAGCCCCCGAAAGGCAACATATTGTCTGGGACTCGGCCAAGGAGGGATATCAATTTCACAATTGCACTTATGTCTTTCAGCCAAGAACCAGTTTATTTTCGGCAACTGAAGTCTGAGACTCACTTTGGAGCTGCCTCTGTGCGTTCACGCTCTGTGCCAGTCCCCGAGCCGCACCTTTCTCTTGAGTCAAAAAGAGGCATCCTTACACAGAGAACACACTCGGTGACACTTCCCTTCCCCGAGAGACTTGTGATCTATTTTGACAGAGTTCTGAGATTTTTTTTTTCTTCTTTTCCATGATTAATTCTTACTTCTATAGGGAGAGATTTCCCGATGGAGCTGCCTCCTTTCAGACAAGGCTCTGGCAAAACAGAACCATCAGAACCAGTATCACTCTAAGAAAAGTTAAAGAAAGACAACAGCCGTGCTTGACTCTACAGTTTCTGCTGAGACTGATTTAGTAATAAATAATAATCATAATTATCATCATAATCAATAACAAGATGAAAAAGTTAACCCCAATGACTACGTCCTTTTTTTTTTTTTTTGGTCAGGTGCATTGTATGTCTTAATGAAGTTAAGGGGATTTTTAAAAAATTATACTTTGCAAATTATGGAGAATCGTTTACATATTACGTCTTAAGACTGCATCGAAATTAGACATAGTTTGTGCATGTAAAATTCTGATTCGTGACTACTCGTGTATTATCTCTTCGCTTTAAAATATATACTCTTCTTAATCCATTTGTTGTGATCGCTTTTCTATTTGCCAATTTTTCATCCTGTGCTCTTGTCTGGAATTCTGGCTCACCTAAGGAATAACATGCTTACCAGGAGATGTATTACAATGGAAATGAAATTAATCATTGAAACAAATATTTGCTGAGGAAGAAAATAAATAAAAACATACCTCTTAGAACTTCCTAAGTTAAAATGCATCTTCCAATGACTAAACATCTTGCAAAACATTTCCGGTTAATAAATTAGAGCAGATGATTAAAGTCCATTATCTAGCCATTTCTGCTTTGTAAATTATATAATGAGTTACGGAATTAAATTTAATGACTTTTTAAAACAAGGTTCTAGTTGGTTTTGATATTCGAGAATTGAAAAAATAAAGTAAAAATTTAGAAGCTGAATACTGTTAAATCCCTTTGTGAGAATAGCATCCCTGCAGCTTTAATGCTTAGTGACAGTAGCTTCGATAAAACTTCTTTAATAATCAGTGATTAAATACTTACTATGGCATTATTTGTGAGTTGCATTTATTCCAAGTTCACAAAAACCTATGTCTGACAGGTACCTTTCTTTTAGTTCTAAATATTCTGAAACAGATTTTTAACACCTTAACAAATTTTTTTCAAGCACTAAATTTAATATATTCTTGTAATAATTACACAAGCTAGGTTTCGAGTGAGTTATGTTTGGGAAATACTGTTTGATCATGTTATTTTCTTTTGACTCATCAGAGGTAGGTGATACTTTTTTTTTCAATTATTTTCTCACATAGCAAACCATAAAAAGACATCATCATGATGTGTTCCTGAAAATTAACTTGAGATCTCCGCTTTCGCTTTAGTGTGATTATAATACAGGCATTTGGAGCTGTAATAAGTGCTGAAACCTTATTGTGTTTAAATGAGGTAAGATGTGTTAAGTACCGTCTACAGTAACTATCTTTGAAATGTACTGCAGGAGTCTTTAAATACCTTTCAATGCTTTCCTTAAATTATTTTAAAATGCTTCCTTCCTCTGAGTTCTGGGAATATAAATGATGCTTTTATAGCCTATGTTTACAATTTTGCCTTTCTATCTATAAACAATCTTGTTTAATTTGGGGGGGGCATGGAAATTATTAGATCTAGTGTTTCTTTTGTATTAATACAAAGTACCACAAAATCTAATTTTAAATTCCATGCTTATTATTTCTCCAAAGGAGACCATTGTGCAGCCAAGTTCATTGTAGAGGACACAGTAGTTAATTAACACTTTCATATCAACCAGTATTTTGATAAAATCTTTATTTTTTAACTCTATGCCTTACATCTGTTTTTAAATGTGATAGAGAAGTCTTTACCAAACTGCATATAGAAGGCAGACATACCTGTGATGTCCCCAGCATGACATTATTTCTCATAGTGAGATGTTCCTGAGAATACACGGTGTGTCCTATTTCTCTGAAATCTGGATTTTGCTGAAGTAAACATTTTAATGCAGTTTTAATTAATTACTCTTATGACATTCTTATGCATGAGTTAAAGTGTTTGTTTCTCTTTAAATCATATATAAATCTCAGAACATAACATTAAAAACGGAGGAAAGCTATTATTTGCCTAAGTGAATTTCATAACCTGTGATAATTTATCATTAATTTAACGGAGTTCCTTGACTTTCTTCATCTTGATTTTCCTGTTAGATATCTACCACTTCAATGCATAGCCAATATTATCATGCACTGAACTAAGTCAGCAGTTTTGACATCTTCATTTCAATGTCCTTTTCTGTACCTTCAGCAATGTTAACGTTACAAATTATAGGAGGGCATATTAATAGCCATACCCAAGAAGCAGAAAGAAAAGTGCATTTTTTTAAACTAAGTACTAACTTGGGATTTCCCGGGCCCATTGTCAAGTCAGCCGAACCCACAGCTCCTCCATTGTGATGATAATGGATTCCGTGTTGTTGGCGCAAAGGTCGTGAGGTCACCGTAAGCTCCTTAATGGACTGTGAAATAACTTTAACTGCATTAACCTCTCTGGATCACATGGGTGGCACCAACAGCCACTCCTGAAATTCTCATTCGCTTATAGAGACAATACCATTAGATTATTATATTTTCCATTTCGAATAGCAATAGGCTCAAAGCAATTATGCAGCTAAGCATTTCCATTAAGTGAATAAGATCTTAAAGAAGATTAACTAGAACATCTCTTGCATCCCATGTGTGGGGATAAGAGTGGATCCTACTGAAAATTTCACGGGACTTTTGGAGACCTTAAACTCAAAGGGTCTCCTGCCTTAGGTTTTAGGCTATTAAGTCATTGGGTGAATTGAAAATATCTCATACATACTGCTAAGCTTAGATGGCTTCTCCCTCTTTCCTAAGCTGAGCCATATATTTACAGGATAAACATTTTCTCCATCTACTCATTTTCTTAAATAAAAGAACTCATCAACTGTGAAACCAAGAAAACTGAGAACCAAGAACACGAGCCAGAGAAAACTACATTGAAGCCATACACTATTTTTTTCTTGACCCTTTTCCCCAGGAATTTAAATGCTGTTCTCATTTCTTTCTGCTGGTTGTTGTGCTCAAAAGACCAAAGGGCTTTCGTTTGAAACCACACAAAGCTGGGAAACCCTTATTATCTGAAGGACAAGAATAAATGGTATGAGTTTGCATAGATATAATCAGACATCTATTTACCCACAAGTTAAGTAAGCCCTGTTGGATAAGTATCCAAGTGAGATTTAAAGAGTACTATGGTCATCAGTATTATCATTAAAGTACCTCATTGTCATCTTTATATGACATAGTGAAAAACATACATTAAACACGTTTTAAATGTTTCGATTTTCTAGAGGGATGTCATGAACTGAAAAGTGGAAACATACTACATTTCTTCATTTTTAAAATGAATATTTTAATGTTCTCAGATTAAGATCCAATGTGCAATCAGTTTTTATATTTACACAGTTTTTTTTAAATTCTGGGAAATCTGTAATAATTGAACTTGCCACAGAACTGGGAAAATCTCATTAACCAGTTGAAGGTATAAACATCCTTTCTTCAATCTTGATCTGTGTGTGCAATCTTGATCTGTGTGTGTATGTTTTAATCTTGGAAAAACTACTTTTTGAGTGGGAGCCGGGAGTTGACTATTGTTTTTATCTAGAAATGAAAGAGTAAAAGCATGTGAGCATGGCAGCTTTGCCTTTGGAGTATAAAGTGGCATTGTTTGTGTTATCTAAGAAATCTGACAGTGGAGGTAAATTATACTTCTGTTATTTGATCAGAGTTTCTACTATCATTTAAAAAAAAAAAAATCTTTTGTGAAAATCTTTGGTTCTTTCCCTGGGAGCTACTTTCCTTTACTTGGTCAGAGCTACTGGATCTCTAACTGCTACCCACCAAGTGGATCAGCTAACTTATTATTCACTTATTCAACAGGCAATTATTATACCCTTTCTTTATACCAAATGTTTTTGATAGACAGACATTCTAATTATAATGACTGGCAAGTAAATTAGCAGTGAGGTGTGATAAGTATTAGGACTAAGGCCTATATAGACAACAGGGGAACTCAGAGAAAGACGTCGAACATACACCTTCCCTAACATTCACACTTCATGTTTCTCTATCTCCCTTTTCAATCCAGTTCACAATAAAACTACTCCTCAAGAGGTTTGGGGCTGTGTTTTCTGAACATGATGAAAGGGTTTAGAATAAGTTTTCTCAAAATGCACCACTTTGGCATGTGGACTATTTTGAGCTGAAAGCAATCAAGACCCAGCAGACTCAAGAAAAACTTCTAATTCTCTCTTAAACTACCTACAGGAATCTAAACAGGGGCCTGGCCCAGAAAGAGAGCTATTACCAAGAGACAACTTTTTTTTCTTTTTTTTTTCCTAAACTCTAAATGACCTACCTGTATGTCAGGACAAACATCTAATTACCAAACATCTGCTCTTCCTATTGTCCTGTGAATCACCCTCGTCCCCTTTGAAGCTCTAGTCCCCTATCCCATTTCTTAGTTTAAGATGGCATGTAAGCCTCAATTGCCTGGCTTATCCTTGGATCTCATATTCTTCTTATGGGATGCCTGTATGAACGTAATTAAATTTGTTTTCCTACTATTAATCTGTTTATGTTAATTTGATAATCAGCATAGGAACTAATCAAAGAATCAAGACAGGTAGAAGAAAATTTTTTCCCTCTCCAATAATGGAATGTTTACATTGCTCCCCTTCTAACTTTCTGAGTATGCTTTTCCAGCTTACTGGAGTCTGATGCTTTCTATATGGAAGTCTAATGAACATGTTCAAGATATCAGACATGACATGTGAATTGCTTGCTTCACTCAAGACCGATTAATTAGTCTACAAATATGTATAGAACAGTTAGCATGTGATGGCAAATTGCCAAAAGGGCTTTTTTACTAAAATATTGGATAAAACCCATTTAAAAGTCTATAGCATATCCAGCAACATATAAAAAAGAATAATGTACCATGACCAAGTGGGATTTATCCCAGAGATAAAATGTTGGTTTAACATCCAAAACCCAACTAACATAAAACATCCTATCTATAGAATAAAAATCAAAACCACAGTCACTCAATACATAAAGAAACGCATTTAACACAATCTCACACTTTTTCATGAAAAACCTCTCAATAAACTAAGGACATCTACAAAAAATCCATAATTAACATTATACTTAATGGTGAAAGAGTGTATGCTTTAGACCAGGAACAAAACAAGAATATTTACTCTTGCCACTTCTATTCAACATTTGTACTTGAGATTCCAGCTAGGGTAATTAGGCAAGAAAAATAATGAAAAGGAATACAGATTGAAAAAGAAGAAGTAAACCTATCTCTATCCACAGGTGATGTGCACTATGTATAAAAAATCCTAAGTAATACACACAAAAAAACTACTAAAACCAATAAATGAGTTCAGGATACAAAGGTTGCAGGACACAATGTAATGTACAAAAGTCAATTGTATTTTAGTTCATTTGCAATGAACAATCTGAAAATACAATTAAAAAAAGAATTTCATTCATGATAGCAGTAGAAAGAATAAAATATTTGTGAAAAAATTTAATAAAAGAAGTTTAAAACTTAACTTGCACTCTGAAAACTACAAAACATTGTTAAAAATAACTAAAGGAGAACAAATAAATGGAAAAACACTCCATGTTCATGAATCAAAAGACTTAAGATTGTTAAGATGGCCATGTTCCACAAATTGATCTACAGATTCAACACAATCTCTATCCAAATCCCAGTTGACATCTTTGAAGAAATTAACAACTTGATTCTAAGAACCATATAAAGGTTTAAGGGACTCAAAATAGCCAAAATTATCCTGAAAAAAAGAAGAACAATGTTGGAGGACTTAGACTCCTTGATTGCAAAACGTAATCCAAACATAATCAAGACTGTGGTACTGGCACAAGGATAGATGTATAGATCAACAGAATAAAGCCAAGAGTCTAGAAATAAGCCCATACATCCATGATCAACTGATTTTCAAGAAGGATACTGAGACCATTCAGTGGGGGGAAGATATTTTTCAATAAATAATGCTGAATAGTTCCCCTCTACTTGCTAGATGGGATGCTGGCTGATGCATGAATCCGTTAATAATTTCAATGAGATCTTCAAATTTAAAAAAATAATAAGAAACAAATAGTGCTAAGACAACTTGATAGCCATTTACAGAAAATGAAATTGGACACTTACCTCATATCATATACAAAACTAACTCAAAATGGATCAAAGACCTAAGTATAAGAACAAAAACTATAAAACTCTCAGAAGAAAACATAGGGGTAAACTTCATTATGTTAGATTCGTCAAAGGATTCTTAGAAATGACTCCAAAACCATGAGGAAAAAAAGAGAAAAGAAGAAAAAGAAAAAGAAGAAAGGAAAAAATGGATATATTGGATTTCATCAAAATTAAAAGATTTGATCTTCAAAGTGCACCATCAAGAAACTGAAAAGACTGAATGGAAGAAAATATTTTCAAATCATAAATAAATTAACAGACTGGTAAATAGAATATAAAATGATGTTTATAACTAATAATAAAAAGACAACACAATTTAAAAATGGACAAAGGATCTGAATGGACATTTCTCCAAGGAATATACACCAACAGACAATAAATACACAAAAAGATGCTCAATATCAGAGCTTCGTGACGTAATAAATATATTATATTTTTGGTCGTTGTCCCCAGTTCCTGGCACAAGAATTTCTGAAATCTTTGGAATTTAGGAGTGTCTTTTGTTTTAATGAGGTGAATCGTAGTGGTTCCCTAGCCAGGTTCAGGATGGGAGTTGGTCACCAAAAAGATCAAACCTTGACTAGAAGCTTGGAACTTTCAGCATCATCCCCAACCTCTAGGGAGGGGAGATTATCTGGAGACAGAGTTAGTAAGTAATCATGCCTACATGATGAAATTTCTAAAAAAGCCTAAACAACCGGTTTGGAAGAGCTTTAGCATTGATATGTACATCCATGTGACAGGAGGCAGGTGTATGCCAACACCACAGGATAGAAGCTCCTGTGATTGGGACCTTTCCAGACCTCATCCCATGTACCTCCTCCTCTGGATGTTCATTTGTATCCTTTAAGCCATATTTTATAATAAATTGATAATATAGGTAAAGTGCTTTCCTGAGTTTTATGGGCCATTGTGCAACAAACGATTGTAGAAGAAAAGGTTGTAGAAACCTCTGATTTATAACCAGTTCATCCAAAGTACAGGTGACAATCTGGGACTTGACACTGGGTGTCTGACATGAGAGCAGTCTCTGGGACTGAGCCCTTAACCAGGTGGGGTCTGCGCTAGCTCTAGGTAGATAGTGTCAGAACAGAATTGACTCGTAGTCTATCAGTTGGTGTCTGGAGAGCTGGAGAATTCGTTGGTATAGGAAAAAAACCCTCACATGTTTGGTTTCACAAGTATTGTCAATAAAAACAGTTCAATATCATTATGCGTCAGGGAACTACAAATCAAAATCACAATGAAATATCATTTCACACCCACTAAGACGGCTAGAAGAAAAATAGTCAATGACAAGTGTTGGTAAGAATGAATAGAAACCATAACCTTCATGAACTGCTGATACGAATGTCAATGGTACAGCTGATTTGGAAAATAGTCTGGTAATTCCTCAAATAATTAAACACAGAGTCGCCAGATAATCTGATAATTTTACTCCTAGGTATATACTCAAGAGAAAGGAAAACACAGATCCAAAACTTGTAACATGACTGTTTAGGTGGAAATTATTCATGACGCCAAAAGGTGAAAATAACCCAAATATCCATCCACACAAATCAATAAAGAAAATCTAGTACAACTAATCCATACAACTCAATATTATTAAGCCACAAAAAGGAATCAATGTCATGATATGGGCTACAACATGGATGAAACTTGAAAGCATTATGCTGAGTGAAACAAGCGAGTCACAAAAGATCTTATTTTCTATGACTTCATGCATATAAAAGTCCAGAATAGGCAAACGTATAGATATAGACAGTAAATTACTGGTTGCTTAGTTATAGAAGAGATAGGAGAAGTGAGTGGAGGAATGATGGCCAAAGGATGCAGGTTTCTTTTGAGAAGATGAAAATACTTTAAAATAGGCTGTGGCGATAGTTGCATATATCCGTGAGTATACTAAAATCCACTGAGTTGCACACTCTACATGAATTAGTTGTATGGGATGTGAACCATATCACAAACTGTTTAAAAAAAAAAAAAAAAGTTCTGCAATCAACATATTTAAGTCACGTACTCTAGAACTACCTAAATGTCTTTCAGATATGGGAAATCATTTTCCAACAATAAACATGCAAGATAAAGAATTTGTTATTATCAGTATTATACCTTAGGAATCAGATTAGGATGGGAGTTAAAGTAATTGGGAGCAAGTCTTGGAGGTGACAGCCAACTTGAGGTTTCCTATGCAAGAGTCTAGGTTGGTTTAACCTCTGCTCTCATATCTAGATTTATACAAGCAAGACTTGGAGATTCAACCCTAAAAACTCAAACTATTTTAAGGCCAGTTATTTGAATATTATAATTAGAAACCAACAGCTGCCTTCGTTTTGCCTAAGCAATTGCTAGTTTTTCCGTAGTAAATTGGACTGTAATTGAATTCTTGTTTCCATGCGGTATTTTCTATACACAGGGTATGAATCATGCCTATCTTCTTGCTGCAGTTTTGAAATAACAACAGATCTCCTTCATAAAAGGTGCAAGGGACCACATTCCCTCTGAAAGCCAAAAAGTATTATTTTTAATATTCTAAAATGGAGCATATTTAACAAGTAAATGTATGAGCACTTTAGGATAAATGAAACCACCAGACTCAAAGAGAGACCCTGAAATATCTCCTGTCCTTGTAAAGAGGGGAGATAATGGGTGGACGTCTTCATGTAAGTGTTCTCACTGAAGTTTATTTGCTTCAGGTCTCAAGGTGGAGTAACATTTTGCCATGAAGGCTCTTGCAGGCTTACGTGGGGCTGCGTAACGTGCTTCACCTTTCCAGGTCTTGCTCCCATTAGTACCCACTGAATGATGGATTTTTAATCCACATGGGCATTTTTCATATCAGAAGACAATTTTTAAAAACCCTGGAGATACCTATATTAATTTCACACCCTTCAAGGACATTTCAAAAGTCCCTAGAGGGCTGTTTCTTTTTCTCTCTGTAATGTACACGGTGTAGGAAAATGTTAAGCACTGTTATTGAGTACTTGGACTTTCATCTCCAGGAAGGGATGATGGGGAAATCTAGTGGGTTGGTTCCCTGAAGTTGGCCTAGTGACTGATGCTCTAAGGTAATCACAGCATCAAGACCCAGTTACCTGGTAAGAGTCCCAGTTATTCAACAATAGTGTACTGTGTGCCTATCCTGTGAAAAGCACTGAGCCAGCTGGTGAGAGACTCAGCCCCAAAGACGGTGAAGGAGATGACATACATACATAGCCATCGTATCAGGCTATGTGCAATGAAAATCATTGAAAATGTACACATTTCTGTAGGAAACCAGAGTGTGAGGAGCTAATATTGGCTTCATGGAGATGGTGATGTTTGAATTGAAACTTGAACAGTATTTCAACAGATGGAAGGAGGGGCGAGCACACTAACGGTACAGGTAAGTGGGTAAACGGAGAAGTGTAAATCTTGGGATCTTTAAAAAAAAAAAGGTGAATAGTTACATGTGGCCAGACCATAGAAAATTAATAGGAAAGAAGCCTGGAAAATACGCTGAAGCTCGATCATGAATGAGATTAGAATATCCGTTTACGAAATGTAGACTTTACAAAGTGAATGACAATTAGCTGACTGTTAGAATCCAGGCAAGTGTTAATAATGGTTTTCCCAGATACAGGAGGGGTTTCTAGCCTATGGAGCAAGTGGAGTTTTAGTCGTCGATAGAAGTGGAAGACAGACTGGATATAAGGTATGAAGGAAAAGGAGGCGGCCCAGGTCACTCTTGGGCATAGAGATTAAGGTGCGGAATAGAAATGGAAATATGAAAAGAAAGTCCTCGATTGAGGAGGAAGTGAAATTAGATGGAACATTTCAGAACAAACCAGAACGTGTTCTTGGGCAGCAGGTGGGAGCATGAGATTACTGTTTGAAGAGGGGTCAGAACTCTAGCTTATAGGTTGGCGTCCACTTACACCCCAGTG
Source organism: Mustela nigripes (assembly GCF_022355385.1). Taxonomy (NCBI): domain Eukaryota; kingdom Metazoa; phylum Chordata; class Mammalia; order Carnivora; family Mustelidae; genus Mustela; species Mustela nigripes. Next base: position 54,132,616 of record NC_081566.1, read on the forward strand.
ATGTCTGAAAGCCTCAGGAACTGATACATAAAGAGAATGAACTACGTATAAAATAAAATAATTCAAGAGATGTTGTCGGGATATAAAAGAGCTCACTGAAAGAGAAAGGATAGGTGGAAAAAAGAAACAACAAAACACAGAGAAAAGCCAAGGACGGAATATGGAGGACACCTTTTCAAACCAGAGAAGCATCTAGATAAAGATGGTTATCAGAAAGGCAAGACAGAGAATGGAGAGAATTTTGAGGAGAAGAAGTTAGGAGACAAAGGAGGAATAAAGACCACAGACGCAAAGCGAGGGGCTTCACCGTGAGGAAGCTGCTTGGGAATAAATCATCAAACAACAGAACCGAATATATAATAATACTGTTATTAACTTACAGTTATATAAAGCATTTACATAACTTATCAAACACTTTCAAAACTCCCGAGCAATGTAAGAAATTGTACTGATAAAGTTAGTTTTTAAAACAAGGTTTCAGCTTAAACCTTCATTTACAGAAAGTGTGAAACCAATGAGAAAACCAGCAATAGATCAGAGAAAAGGCTAATTATCATTTAGAGTGTAATTAATTCACCTTATAACTAATTAATAGAGACTAACCTCTGTGCGACTCTCAAATTCCTACATCATGTGTAGGTGGATCAATTTTATATACCCGTCTCATATTAAAAAGGAAAAGTGACCACAGTTTTGAATTTAAAAAAGGAAAATGTAAAGGTCAGCTTTAATCTTTATAACTGCAATAAAAATGAGACAACTTTTTACTAAATTCAAAGGTTAAATAAAGGAGTCAAGAGAGAGAAAAGGTGTGTCTGGGACAATCATTTTTAAAACTCCAGAAGATTAAACAGACCCCAGAGAAAGACAGTGACTATACACATCTCCTCACACCAATAAAACATTCACCTTTTTTTTTTAAAGATGTTTTTCTTTTCCTAAATATATATCATGTAAAAAGATCTTTCCCTGCAAGCAATTCAAACTCAAAGTTCTACGAAGGAAAAACTGCAAATTTAGCAAATTGCTTCCTTTATTATTTTCTAAGTGAGTACCTCAAATATAAAGGCCATTTCATTTGGCTCACCGGGAAGTCCTTTTGTTTGTTAAGGTTAACTATATTTAGTTAGGAGAAGAAAATTCTGTAACGGCTTTGAAGGGTAACCTTGACTGCTCTGATAAAACATTCCATTATATAATCTTTAGCACCATTACTAAATATTAGCTCACGTGGACGGCATGAGAAGGAATCACTCTTCCCAGTAGAGCCTGGTGGGTCAAAACATTACGTTTGAATATACACAGACCTTATTTTGACCTTAAGTTTGTAATATATCTTACAGTTGTAGGATTTTCACAAAACTCATCTCACTGGACTCTTTAAAAAACTCCATGTGATAAGCAAATCAGAGATGAGAATTCTCATTTCACAGATGAAGAAGATGAGTCAGCGAGTGGAAGAAACCAACCAGAAGACCTATTGCAAGTTAGTAGCAGAACCCTGTCTTTCAAAATAAGCAAGAACATGGTGTTTGTTCAGGATGGAATGCAAGCTCCCTAAAGACTGTTGTTCATTGGTGCAACCCCTGTAACCATGGCCTGGTGGATATTAAGTACTCACTAACAATTTCTTAAATAAATGAATAGATAGTGATAAATTCAAGTCAAGTGCATAATCATTAACAATAGTGACTGCATTAATGGAATGATAACAGAATCTGAATTTTGGAGAATGTGTGAAACTTGAGTCAGCATTATGAAGATAGTCTTCTTTTACTTGTTAAAATAGATTATTGAACATAAATCACCCATTTCAATAGAGAAGTAAATTATTTTTAGTAAGTTTATAGAATTGTGCAGCCATCGTCACAATACAATTTTAGAATATGTCTATCATTTCCAGGAAATTGTCCATGTCCATTTTCAGCCATTTTCCTTCCATACCCTGAGTCCTATGCAACTGCAAATCTACTTTCTGCTAGAGTTGCCTTTTTTGGATATTTCGTACAAAGGGAATCGTATGATAAGTGGTCTTTGTCCAGGGCTTCTTTTGTTTAGCTTGCTTTTTGGGTTCATCAATGTTGTAACATGTATCAGTAGTTCATTCCTTTTAATTGCTACATAATATTCCATTGTTTGGATAGACCACATTTTTTTTAATCCATTTACCAGTTGATGGGTACTAAGTTGATCCCAGTTTGTTGAAAATCAATTAACCATAAATTTAAGAGTTTATTTGTATGTTTTCAGTTTATTCCACTGATCTAAATAAAAAATTATGCTCCTGGTTGCTTTACACCCTACTATTTACATATTAATTCATTTGAAAAATATTTTTGAGCCTTTATAATACACCAGACATTGTGCTGCGCAGTGAGGTTGAAAAAATGATGAATCTTCATCTTCAGGTAGGCTCCAAAGTAAGGTAAAGGGTTGGTGAGATCTATTTTAAAGATAATCGAAGTAAAGTGCAAATGTCTATTGAGTTCTGGCTATTTTATCAGAAGAGAATTGGAATTGTATTTCCTTCTGTTTACTTTTCTGACCCCTTATCACAATTTGAAATTATGTGATTAGGGGCTTGTTTGTAGTGCATGGAGGGGCAATGCTGGAGAGGTTGCTTTTATTTATTTTTATTTATTTATTTATTTATTTATTTATTTGAAAGAGAGAGTGTGCACGGGGTGGGGAGGGGCAGAAGGAAAGGGAGAGAGAGAATGTTAAGCAGGATCCCAGTGGGGAGCCCAACACAAGGCTCAGTCTCATGATGCTGAGATCATGACCCAGGCTGAGATCAAGAGCTCAACATTTAACCCATTGAGTCACCCAGGTGCCCCTGGAGAGATTATTTTTAAAGCAATTAGAACAACGTGTCAGTGCCTAGAATACAGAACACAGTAAGTGATACATATGTATTTGTTAATAATAATCTGGTTAATAATCTGTTAATAATAATATCTGGTAGGTAAATATTGCTGTAATTTCCAAAACACGAATTCTCCCTTTAAAAAGGTAAATATTCCTATCTCTGAGAACTGTTATACCAAATGTTAAAATGTGATTAAAGAAACAATTTAGGTGATCCAAACAAACTATTTAACATTTCATGAAGCAGGCAGTCGCCATTCCCACAGGTTCAGAAAACTGAAAAATGGGGCAGAAGGTAGGAAGGTTTTCTATGATTAAGAATAAAGAACAAGGAAGAGAAAAACAGGAAATACCTGGCTAGGGTCACACAGACAGCCTTGTTTGGATGAGAAGGAAGGACAGAAGTATGGAGCCCAGAGTTAACTTGGCCTTGGGGACTGACTGATGGGATATACTGCATTTCTGATCAATTTACAAGATCTGATTACAAGATCAATGTACAAGTTCTGATCATTTACAAGAACATGAAAGTTATTTAAGTCTTTGGTTTGCTAGCACGGCACCCATGGCAGGAGCACCTCTAATTTATTTCAACACAAAGTATGCTCTCTGTCCAGAATTTTACTAGAAAATACTCTGATCAGCAAGATCAAAGAGTATTCAATAATTTGTACAGCTGCTTTAAGAGACCAACTAGAAAGATGAAGAATTAAAGAAGTGGACTCCTGGCAATGAAAACAAATGAGAACAATTTTAAATGGCTAAAAACAAGCTTCTGTAATTTTGATGATTTAAACCATAAAAATATTTTTTAAAACCTTTAATACTGAGAAAATTCATTCTTGACCCTTGTCTACTGCAGTTTAATGATATGATTAGAGAAAAAGTTATTAAGTTTGAAATGAGTTGAACATACCTACTTGCCATCTGGAGAGTTCCTCCAAGTTGTACCAAAAAGCTCAAGTGCCTAGAAGGGAGGGGTGGGGCCACAATCAGGATTCATTCTGCTCATCATTGATGGCTGTACTTAAAAGTCAATCCAACAAATGTCAAATTATAAAATGGAAGCAAGTGATTAAGCAGAATGAAATAAAAATTCTGCAAGGTTTTGGAAATCATTCTGATCTTCAGAAAACACTATCCGTTTTACTTTCAGAGGATTTTTGGCTCCATCTCATAAAACCTGCCAGAGTGAATATTGCTTTTCTGAATGGTCTTATGTATATCATCAGAACAATAAAGAGCTATAGATTTCCCTTTTTTGTCTTGGCTTCCAAGAAACTTAAAACTGAATTTAGCGTCAGGCTGCTGCAAGGGGTCTCCAAGTTGGGTTTTCTTTTTAAATTGTATTCATACTTTAAATGTCAAATCCAGATGATTATTCTATCTTTTCTTTTTTTTTTTATTGGAAGGTAGCTCAATTTTTAAAAAATCAGGCTAGAGTATACTTTTTCTACAAGAAAGAATTCTGAGATACTACATTCCAAATCTCTCACCAGCCAATAATTTCTCTACCTTTCTGCACTCACAAATGTATAACTACCCCAGCCTAAATCCAAATAATCTAAAGAACTATCTTTTTCACCAATTAGAAGGAATCTTCCTTAGAGATAGGATTTTATTTTTTAAACATCCTGTGTATTAGTAAGATTGATGATTTTATTTGTTTTTTTTTTTAATACAGTTAAGTGTTAATGGAGGGTCTATAGAAATAGTTAAAAAACAGCATCAGTATATAAAAATCCATACTATGGATTCTGAAATCAATATTGCAATATAACCTGAGAAAATTCTTTTTAGGGAAAGCTAAGCACTATTGAGATAAACACAAGCTTTTTTTTTTTTTTTTTTTTAAATTTTCACTTGCAAAGTGTATGTTATTCTTCTGGTAGCATTTCACTTAAAATACGAATTCTAGGAGAATAAGACCCATACCAACGGGAATACCACCAACAGGACAACTGGGCAATCGTGGTTTTATTATAGTACAATAATAATGGTTTCTATCTCTGAGCATCTAAATAGTGTCTGACCCATTAGTGTGTTCATTAAATACTTGTTGAATAAAAGAATGAATAACCTGAAAAATGGATACAAAATTGCATAGAGAGTCATAGCTATATAGAGAGAGAATTACCTAAAGAAATAATTAAAAAGTTGAAAGGAATGTGTTGTTTCTCGTTCATAAAAGAATTCAAAGCCAAATAAAAATTTTAAGTGAGAAACTGTATTCATGGCATCTGTTAAACTGTTATATGGCAAGGTAATTCAGATTTTGACTCTGGAAACTGGGGATTCATGAAAACATTTACTCACAGATTCTCCCAGATCAAAAACCTTAGAATTATCATCAGTCAGGCAAAGCTGGGAAGATTGATCTTGGCAGGAAAGTGGCAGAGATGGGATCCAAAAGAACGCACAGATAGACCCTGAGTGTCTCTGAAAAAGCTGCAATTACAACTCCCCCCCCACACCCCACATCAAATGTTTTCCATAGATTGAATCTGATTCTTGACCCTTAGCTGTGCTCCTAGTCGATGTGGAGGGCGCTCTGGCTCTGTGAGCTTATCTCAGTCACGGCAGAGGGGGCCTGTTGGGCACAGAAGGTGTGCACAAATGCTTGATGATTGACTGCTTGATTGGAAAGAGGAAGATAGGAGTCTGTCAGTTCCAGATGGCTCCCTGAGGAAGAACAGGAGGCGATCCAGGAATCTCTGCCCCAGAAAAACCACAGGCTGTCAATTACATGCATCAAGCAATGTGGAGGAGAGGTAAAGTGGAAGCGAAAAAAGAACCAAGAAGTTATTCTTCTTGAATGCATGTGTTTGGTTTTGTTTTGTTTTGTTCCCTATTTTCATCTCACCTTTACCGATTTGCAGGATCTTCTTGGGAGTGCTTGGGTCCACCTATAATCCCCTGAATGTCTATGCATAGCTTCCCGTTTTCATTGTGATTAAAGTAAAAACAAATGGTCTCCGTGACTCTAATATTTCAGGGTTTTTTCCCAAGCACTGTTCTTTCAATAATTTTTCCTCTTTTTTTTTTTTTTGGAAAAGTTTATTTGCTGCCAAAGAGAAAGTGTGGGTCTTTGTTATTAATGTTGTAGAAATACAAATATGTCCACCTCAGAAAGGAGTCTTCATTAACTCCCACAGCCCAGAAAATTAAGGCACGCCTCATCAGGATCCGAGCTTGCTGTTGACTAAATTGCAAGGGACTAGTTGAGTTGCTGGGGTTCATAATGCTGATAGAGCGGTTTCCACGTGAATGAAGGATAAACAGCGATTAATTTCAGCCAATAAATAATGGTTTGAGGCCCACATTGAAAGAGGAACAATTACTTTTCCATTTTTCCTGCCAAATGAGCTGATAAGAGAAAACAGGGGAGTTGGCCACGTAAATCAGTCTTAATTTTATCTTCCCCATTAAAAAGCAGCCATTAAGACCATCTTCGGCTCATTTCATCCTCCTCTTGTTTCACTTTTTCAATTTGCACAAAAGGGGGGAGTTTGCTCGTCATAAAATTTCACTTTGGCCAACCTATCATTTGCATCTGGGCCAATAAATAGCAATTAGCATAAACATTTAAATCAGGAACTGGAACAAATTCTTGTTCCCCCAGCAAGCTGTTAAATTACAGTATTTTACTATATATAAGAAGCACTAAACAAAAGATCTGTCGGGCACTATTATCCTTTTTCAAATAGGACATGGTTGAAAGAGAAATAATAACTCCAAACCCACACACTTCTCACTCAGATCTAGGGGGGTCTGTCTCCTGGGGTCTTGACCTGTAGAATCAATGTCTCTTGCCCACTGCTCAAGTTCTCAACCAAACGAGGAAGTTTCAACTCAGTTTTGTAAAGGATAGTAATTGCCGTGAAAATAAATACACACCCTGCATTATTATTTAAAGATGATCAACAAGAGCTGTTTTGAGCCCAAATCAAAGTCCATTGCACAAAATGCAACAAAATGCAATGAAATGAATATAATAGGAAGATGAGAACTGGCTACTTTTGGTATTAAGGTGCCCTCCTGAGTTCAGAGGGAAATCACTGTGATCAAAATATCACCGTGAAAAGGTTCAGACCCCAGAGCCGGTCCTGCCAGTGCTCCTTTCTCACAATGGCCCATGGAGATGGTTTGTTGTAAGAGATCAGTTGTCTTACACAGCATTGTTTTCAAGGACAGAAAAGTATCCCCAGACTTTTCTTGATCTCAGCCTAGTTAGATTCTTGGTTTGCATTCTCTCTTGACACATCAGAGGGCTATTGATGAGGCGTTATAGAAAGATATTAAGAGGAAAAATACAGAGAATGGCCCTGGTTGACTGTCTCCAAACCAAGTGTTAAGCCTGGCACCTTCTTTCCTTTCATTGTCAACTGAAACTTAGTTCATTATTTATCTATGGCTCATTGAAAGTCAAGGTGAGTGCTTCTCTTGATTAGGCCCTAATTAATGTTGGCTGGAAACCCAGAGTGGACCAGAGTGGTTTTGATGTTTTTTTATGAAAGCTTTCATTGGGAAGATTTGGGTTCACCAATGAAACATTAACTGCTTCCGGTCTGCATAGATGTGAAATGATTATTTGTAATTACACGGGTTGCAGCGAAGAGACTCTGAAAATTTGAATATTTTGTTCCTTACTGCTGTTATTGACAAATTATTTTATTTCTACAAGACGTTTAAAAAGAAAAAAAAATTGCCTTACTTCTACAGAATTTAAACATGGTCAACCTGTGTCAACTAAAAACATAGGGGTAATGCTTCCACCATTTCTCGAACTAGCCAAATGTTAAATGACTTTGTTTTGACTTCTTGTAGGACATCAGAAATTGCCCAAGTCTCAGTTTTGAGTTTACAGTTGATCAGTTTTGTTACATGGATGTGCATGTCTTCCTTATGCCCCACCAAACTATTCACTGTGTCTTAGCCCATCAGACCTATTCCTGCACCCCAGGCAAAGAAACAAAAACAAACAAACAAACAAACAAAAAAAAGGAGAAAAAGGAAAGACGTGTTTATGTTTCACACCAGGAACCAAAGACTCTATCCTTCTCAACTTCCTCAACTACCACCTTCTCAAAGTAGATGATGATGAATTTATTTAATCTACAAACCATTGTTGGGACCTGATGTGTGCCAAATCCTGGTGAAGCCACTGAATGGAAAGCTTGTGGCCTTCTCATCTCAATTTTTGGGTAAGTGATTTAACATAAGAAGTTAAGATATTCACCAGGCTGTGGGTCATAAATTTCTTTTTTTTTTTTTTTAAGAGATTTTTTAAAAAAAAATTTAAGTAATCTCTACACTCAGCTTGGGCCTTGAACTCAACCTCAAGATCAAGAGTTGCAAGTTCCACAGAGTGAACCGGCCAAGTGCCCCTGGATCAATAAATTTCAAAGCTCTCGGGGCACCTGGGTGGCTCAGTGGGTTAAAGCCTCTGCCTTCAGCTCAGGTCATGATCTCAGGGTCCTGGGATCGAGCCCCGCATCGGGCTTTCTGCTCAACAGGGAGCCTGCTTCCTCTTCTCTCTCTCTGCCTGCCTCTCTGCCTACTTGTGATCTCTGTCAAATAAATAAATAAAATCTTTAATAAATAAATTAATTCATTTAATTAATTCATTTCAAAGCTCTCATAATTATATTGGTCTGCAAAAACACATAACTGCTCTCAGTCTCCCTATTGTCCACTGTATCGGAGTATAGAATTGAGATAGCTAGATTACTCTTTGCAACCACAGCAAACATTTCAGCATACTCCAGTTGGTCTAGAACACTGATGATGGAAAACATTTTGATGCATGTTCAATATTTTATTCAACGGCAAGGAAAATCATGCTGAGACAGTTTCTCAAGAAACCTGGGTCTGGTAGAGAGACATCCTGTATGCATCTGAGAGAATGTGGCCAAAACAACACTGCATACTTCCACACCAAGGTCTTGCCTAGGGCACAAGGCAAAACTGCATTTCCCAGGTTCCTGTGCTGTGAGGTTGTGGCTGGCTAAATTCTGGTTAATGAAATATGGCAGAAATGATGAACGTCACTTCCAGGCCTCACCCTAAAATATCTTATCTCCCTTTCTTTCCTTTCCTCTGTAAACCTGGGGCCACCCGTTTCTGGCGCAGTGGTTCAGAGAGGAAGAAGGAAGGGCAGGACTAGACTGTACGAGGAATGAAAAACCCACTTTTAGTAGGTGAAACCACCAAGATTTCAGGGATTATCTACTGTGGCAGCTGTTCAATTACTCTGAATACTGAAGAATGCGTAGAAAACAAGTAGGATGATTCAAACAAAACAAAACAAAAGATCTCTGTGATTGGGACAGCCCGAGACTAGATTTGCAGGCTGCCCAGAGGTACACAATTGCACCTTATTGTTAGCTTAGAGAATAACACAAATCGAAGTTGAACAAATTAATAGTGAATTAGGGCAGAATGAGACAGAGATACATGCATTGGGATCAATGGGAAACAGACAATGCCTCTTCTAAGGAAAAGAATTAAAAGGAGCAGTTAAGGAGTTAACATGAAATTGTCTAGTCCTGGGGAAGCTCTGCACGGGGCGGAGTGGGGGGGGACTTTCAGACAGAATTAAGGAAAATGAATGTCAAAAATTATTGAAATGCCTAAAGTCAACGTAAGTTACTTTTAGAAATTATGGTGAGTAATAATATTTTGAATAAAGAATCATTACAACATCCCTTGGTAAGTTAATGGATACACTGTGTAGCAAACCATGTTCATCGACATTGTTACATGTTTGGATTCTGTTTTTTTTTATTTATATATTCATTATATGTAATTATATATAATATGACCATATATAATAAAAACATAAAATATATATTATATATACATAATTTGTATATATAAATGAATCTGTTTGAAGCGGAACTATTTTGTTTCATTTAATCTGTTGATTCGTGCACCAAGACAAAACAGTTTTTTTAAAAACCTAATTGGGGTTTTTATATGATATTTAGTATTATGGGGATTATGAAAACAAACTGTATTGTAGAGTATTTGGAAAATAAGGAAAAGTAGAGAGAAAAAAATTCAAACTCTCCTGCTAGTAGCTCCCAGATAAATACAGTAACATTTTTATGTATGCATGTTATGCTAATTTTGCAAACTTTATTTTAGCCAAGTTCAAAGTGTAGTTTATATTAAGATTTGTTCATTTTTTCCCTTCCATTGATGTCTTATTAAAATCTTCCATTGGTTTTCCATCTTGAGAATAGCCAAATCTAAATCTATGCCCAGTGGGGCATACGAGGTGTATCCGGATATTGGCTCCCTGTGCTAATAGGGCCAGCAGGTGGGATGTAAGGTGGGTGCCACCCAGCTCCTTATGCCCGAGTCTTGTAAAAATATCACAACTTTGCAAGTCAGCTATGAAATGAACAGGATTCAGAAACATTGTAGACTAGCATCTTCTCTTCCAATAACTATTTGTGGATATTTGTATTAAGTTTGTTAACTATAATTATAACCATTATGTATTATAATGCATTAGTTTAAAAACTTGTTTCTAGTTTATTACTACTCCTTTATACCATCCCTATGTTTTAATTCATTTTTCATTTTGCTAGAGTTTATCTTTATGGCATTTCTTTTCAGGTAGAGTACAAAAGTGATACATTTTTGAGCCCCTTTTACCTGAAAGCCTCCTTATTTTAGCTTAGCACATTAGTGATAACTCGCATGGGTATTTAATTCTTAGGTCACAATCTGTTTCTTTTAAAAGTCTGCAGACATTTTTTCCAACATATTTTGGCATTGAGTGTAGTAGAAGAGAAGTCCAAGTGCTGTAAATAACTGTGAAATAACTGTCGTTATTTTTATTTATTTTTAAAACTTAACTTTTTCCGATTTTCGGGTCTCTTTTTGTGAAACAGATCTCGATTTTAGAAATTTCTTCCAATTCTAGATTGGTATTTATTGAACTCAGAACTGTTTTCTGTTACAACTATGATTAATTCTGTCCTTTTGCTCTGGTTGTTCCTCTGGAATATAATTAATTAATTTAGCTAATTTTACAAATATTTATTCATTACCTTCTTTGTGCCAAAGCCTGTGTTGGAAATTGGAAGGTAGAGTGGATACGGCAGTGAGCTAGAAAGAGTCACACCAAGGAAAAGTACTGGACACTAAGTCCTAAGAATATGCCTGTTCATAGTACTTAAGATGGGTATTCATTCTTTATTCTCTGTGCCTGTCATGTTCTCATTTTGTTTTATATTGGCCATTATGCTCTGCCTTTTCTATATATATATTTTAAGATTTAGACCAATGCTCCCCAAATTTTCTGGTTTCATTTTTGCATTTAACTGCTTTTGATGAAAACTTCAATTCTACTCATATTTTGTGCTTCATAAATGGTTTTCTTTTTAAAAAATATTTATTTATTTGAGAGAGAGAGAGAGAGAGCAAGGGGAGGAGCAAAAGAAGAGAGAATTCAAGCCAACTCAGTGCTGAGCATGGAGCCCTACACAGGGCTTGATTCCACAACCCTGAAATCATGACCTAAACCAAAACCAAGAGATAGATGCTTAATGCACTGAGCCACTCAGGCACCCCATAGATGCTTTTCTTATTATACCTGTCTTCCCTGTTTTCACATCCTTCCCTTCAATCTTTTCAAAATAAAGCTACTTGTTCCTTTACTGAAGAAAGTATGGCCTCAGAAATCTTTTCCACCCCCAACTTTTTAAACAGTTAAAATATAATTCATATACCACAGAAATAACCATTTAAAAGCAAAAGATTCAGTGGTTTTTAGTATATTTTTAAGGTTGTGCAGCCATCACTATCTAAATCTAATTATGACGCCACCAAAACCCTGTATTTTTCACAGTCACTTCCTATCTCGTGCCACCCCACTTTCTGGAAACTACTAATCTGCTTCCTTCTCTATGTCCATTCAGGACCCTCCATTTCAATGGAATCCTACAATAAGTCACCTTTGGGGTCTAGCTTCTTCCACTTAACATAATGTTTTCAAGATTCATCCCGTTATAACATGTATGAGTACTTTCATCATTTTATTGATGAATAATATCCCAGCTCATGGATATACCACTTGGGTTTTTCCATTCATCAGTTGAGGGACAACTGGGATGTTTTCCCCTTGCAGCCATTTTGAATCTTGCTGTGATCAACATTTGTATACAAGTTTCTGTGTGACCATATGTTCTCAGTTCTCTTGCGTGTATACCTAGAAGTGAATTGCTAGATCATGGGGTAATTCTCTGAGTTTTTAAGGAACTTGCAGCCTGTTTTTCACAGCAGCTACACTACAGCTTTTTTTTTTTTTTTTTTTTTTTTTTTTAATTTGACAGAGAGACAGAGAGCCCAAGTAGGCAGAGCAGCAAGCAGAGGGAGAGAGAGAAGCAGGCTCTCCACTGAGCAAGGAGCCCAATGCAGGACTCGATCCCAGGACCTGGGATCATGACCTGAGCCGAAGGCAGACGCCCAATGACTGAGCCACCCAGGTGCCCTTCATAGAATTTTTGCTTGCTTTCCCTTTGCTCGTAAGAAGCTTTTTGCATGGTCCCCCCTCCTAAAACATTTTGTGGCTGGTTTCTTGTTTTCCAGGTCTTCATTTGTACTTTCTGAGAAGGCTTTCTTCCCAAATGGATTCAGTCAGTCCCTAATCAACTGCCCTTTACTATTTACTGTCACTGAACCCTGATAGGTTCCTTCATAATACCCGTCACTTAAATGTCTTCTATTCCAGATACTCCCTTCTGGTCCCTTTCCTTGAAATCTTGATGCCAGGTGTCTTGCAGAATTAAGATTGTTTTTTGGCTTAGAGAGATGATATGGTGCACAAACTTTATTTTACCGAGTGTGGGACCGCACCTTGTCCTTGAGAACATTAGTATCTCTGTAACGAAAGACACGACTATGCTTACCAAGTGGGATGGATGAATGAATAGACAAAGAAACAAAACAGCTTTGTGTCCACACAGATCAGGTTTCACTGCTCATGAAATTATGAAAATACTTTCTATTTTCAGAGGAAATGCTTTCTGTTTTGATATCCTTAGGCACCAAAATAGCTGGTAAAAAATTAGAGACTCATATATATTTACCTGTTTGCTCATGGTCTGTCATCACACTGGCCTTTGGCTTCCACTGCGGCAGGGACCAGGTCTGTGTTCATCTCTGTACCCTAAGACCTAAAACCTCACCTGATAATAACAGACATTGGAATGCTGTTTGTTTATTTATTTATTTATTTATTTAACGAGTTTATTTATTTATTTATTTGAGAGAGAGAGAGACAGAGAGAGCACAAGTTGGGGGAAAGGGACAAGCAGGCTCACCACTGAGCAGTGAGTGCAACGCCAGGGTCGATCCCAGGACCCTGGGATCATGACCTGAAACTTAAGGCAGACCCTTAACGAACTGAGCCACTGGAGTTCTCCTTCAATTATATGTATTAAATGAATGAATGAATGAATGAATGAATGAAACGACATGATTTTTTCCTCTGAAAAATACTTTTCTCCCATAAAATACTGTAGCAGTAACTGAAAGATACCCATCGGGGTGCCATAGAAGGCTTCCCATTTATTTGTTGATTTTTTTTCCTGCCCCAGATTGTAGGGCACTGGAATATGTGGCAGTAGAAACCAATTTATCTACCTGTTGGCAGTTGGAGGTGTTATTAACCATCTTTGTCTGCCATATCCGGTTATAATCAGAATTCAGAATTTTAACGGGGAGGGGAAATATTGCCAAAGAAAGGCCAAGTAACTTCTTTTAATGTTACTCTTTTAAAAATTAGTGGTCCTCAAATGATATAAAGGATATTATTCAAGATGTTCATTTGGAGTTATTTTTCTGAAATTTAGAAATATTTTTCCAAGGGAGTAAAAGGGAGTGGTTGACACAGAAGAAATAAAGAACATAAGAGAAAATAAATATGTCAAAATGTTAGCATTGGTGAATCTAGGTGAAAGGTAGGGTACATGGGACTCTATTGTGTTACTTATTCTCTTAACTTCTCGAAGTTTGAAATTTCTCAAAATAAAAGGTCAAGGATCATTCCAATAGAAGCAAAAATAATACAATAATTAGGAATAAATTTAACCAGAGAAATATAAGAATTGTAAACCACAAACTGCAAAATATTGTTGAAAAAAATTAAAGATCTAAGTAAGTAGAAAAATATCCCATGTTATAGATTAGAAGACAATATTGTTAGCTTATATTACTACCCAAATTGATCTGCTGATTCAATGCAATGCCTGTGAAAATTCTGTCTTTATTACAGAAATGGACAAACTGATTCTGAAATTCATATGATGATGTAAGGGTCCCAGAACAGTCAAACAATCTTGAAAAAGAAGAACAAAGTTGGAGACCTCTCACTTCTCTATTTCAAAACATACTAGAATGCTACATTGATCAAGAGAGCATGGTCCTGACATCACAATAGGCATCTAGAACAATGGAAGAAACTGAAGACCAGAAACAAACCAACACATCTATAGTCAATTCATTTTTGATAACAGGCCAAGACCATTTAATGGGAAGAGACTAGTTTTTTCAACAATTGGGACAACTGTATATCCACTTGCAAAAGAATGAACTTGAACCCCTACTTCATATAATATAGAGAAATTAATGCAAAATGAATCAAAGACCTAAAGGGCAAAATTGTAAAACTCAGGAGACATCATAAGCATAAATCCTGTGACTTTGGGTTAGAAAACAGTTTCTTAGCTATGACACCAAAAGCAAAAGCAACCAGAGGAAAAAGTATACAAATCTGACTTCAGTAAAATAAAAAAAGAAGTCTGTCTATCAGAAAGCAATGTTAAGATCATGAAAAGGCAATCCACATAATGGGAGAAAATGTGTATAAATCATATATCTGATTAAAATTCTGATATCCAGAATATATAAAGAATTCTTGCAACTCAACAACAAAAGGAGAAACACCCAGTTTAAAAAAATGAATGATAAATTTGAATATACATTTCTCCAAAGAAGATATGCAAATGGTCAATAAGCATATACAAAGATGCTCACATTATTAGTCATTAGGGAAATGCAAATCAAAACCACAGTGAGATAGCATTTCATATTCACTAGCCTGCTATACAACAACCACAACAGCAACAATGACACAGCTGAATCAAAAAGAAACTATTATCAAGAGCTATAATGTAGGGTGCCTGGGTGGCTCAGTCGGTTAAGTGTCTGCCTTTGGCTCAGGTCATGATCTCAGGGAGCCCCGCATAGGGCTCCCTGCTTGGCGGGAGGCCTGCTTCTCCCTCTCCCTCTGGCACTCCCTCTGCTTGTGTTCCCTCTCCCGCTGTGTCTCTGTCAAATAAATGAATACATTTTAAAATGAAAAAATTAAAAAAAAAATTCTTCTATGAGATAAATTTTGTGGCTGGAATGTACTAAGTCTTGTTGCTTTGGGAAAGTAGGGAAGTTTTCTAGATCCATCCCTCAATGTTAAGTCTACTTACTCTTCCTTTCCCTCCCCTGCTCTTTAAACAAAAGTGTCCCAGCCATTATGTGAGAACTTCCCCCTCCCACAGAAGGTATGTTCTGGAATAAGAGACTTACCTGGCTATCTGGAAAAAATCTTAGTGGCCGCTGAACATGGCACCCTGCTTAAAGTCTCCTGTCAGACAAAGGCCATTGTTCCTCGGTGCAAACAGTATGTGTCCCCCTGAAGACAGATCTTGCAGAAATAGCTTGATCAACAGCTGAAATATTCCATCAAATCAAATTTTAGCTTTATACTTAGAAAACTAATCTCACAGGCCTCACTCCCAGCCCCCGTCCAAAAATAAAAGTTTCCTTTTTCTTTTTTTTTTTTTTTTTTAACATTTTATATATCTATTTGACAGAGAGAGACAGCAAGAGAGGGAACACAACAGGGGGAATGGGAGAGGGAGAAACAGGCTTCCTGCTAAGCAGGGACTCTGGGGCTCGATCCCAGGACCCTGAGATCATGAACTGAGCCGAAGGGAGACGCTTAATGACTGAGCCACCCAGACGCCCCCAAATAAAGATATTTTGTTGCGTTCAAAAAGAACAAGGTTATATATGTTTGTATTGAATTCAGACCAATTGATCTGAAACCATAATGAAATCAAAGCTAGTTATCTGGTTAGCTTAAGCACGTTGTTTTACAGACAGGGGCTAAACGCCACTCCACGGTACTGTGGAAAGCATCTCCTCACCGGGGACGGTATTTACTCTGTTGAGAACAGGGTGAAAGACTGGCAAGTCCTGTTTGGACAAGGATGACTGTGCGGTGGTGGCTGGTTTTTGAATCTACTAATTAGAATGAAATCTAGAAGGCTATGGTCAAGGCCCAGAAAACTGGCAGATCTTCCCAACATTAGGTCTGAAAGATGGCTGTCATTCCGCCCAGATAACTAGAAAGAGTCAGGCAATGGAATTTTGACTGGCAAATTACTTGTTATGTCAAGATTCTGTTTTATGAGTAGAGATCTCTTCATAATTGTTAGAAGTTCATAAAAAAATTTACCAGAACATATGAAGTAATTTCAATGAGTCCAATTTTGAACTCCTCCAGAAAACGGGGGGTGGGGGGACTGTTAGGCTCTGACCATGACTGCCTATCTGTAGGAAACGAAAATGTGTTTTTATACAAAATCCATTGATTCTAAAGCAACATTTACATGACAGCAACTAATAGATTAAGAAGAAAATTCTGTTATCTGAGTGTTTAATCATAGAACATCTACATCAGCATAATGGAAAATAGCTAATAATTGGCCAGATGTTTGGCTTTTCATGTGATTGGTTGTTTTCAAATTATTTTCTACCCCAGCACACCTGAGGGTTACAACACACCCCATCAGTTAGAGTAATTCTCGAGGGGAGAGGGGGCCTGTTCGGCTCCGGATGGAGGGAGGGGGCTGGAAAAAGTCCCTCGGGTGACTCTGGTATGTGCCCCTAGGGGACCATCAAGTGTCAAAGACTAAGTAGAAATGAGGCGTTTTATGAGTGAACTGTCTCAGTGGCATCACACTGAAAATGACATCATCAATTATGGTATTTAAGTCCTCCATTTTCAAAGGTAAAAACTCTAGGCTAGGCTTACACGAGCCGGGATAGAAAACCAGGTAAGGGGAACTGATCAACTTCGTGGACTGTGTGAGAATATTGAGACGAAGCTGCTGCCCTACCTTCTTTCTACAGAATCTTTGTGGGGGGGGGGGGGGGTGCGGGGGGGGCGGGGAAAGGGCTCACTTAAGTAAGAAATTAATTCAGTCTGTATCTTATTTATTGGTTCATTCATTCAACACACATTTTGGTGAATCTACCTTCTGTAGAGAATTCTACTGGGTTCCACAATTCCATATTATAGAGCGCTGTTACCTGTCAGTTTCTTGGCCATTAAAAATGAAGTCTTGAACTGCTTTCAAAAACCAGTCCAATAGAGGCATTTCGGCGTTAAGAATGTAAAACTAATGGGTGCCTGGGTGGCTCAGTGGGTTAAGCCGCTGCCTTCAGCTCAGGTCATGATCTCTGGGTTCTGGGATCGAGTCCCATATAGGGCTCTCTGCTCAGCAGGGGGCCTGCTTCCCTTCCTCTCTCTCTGCCTACTTGTAATCTCTGTCTGTCAAATAAATAAATAAAATCTTTTAAAAAAAGAATGTAAAACTAAATAAAAGCTAGTTTTAACTTTGAGAAGTGAATTTCCTTTATGTTTTTTTAAAAAGCCATACCTGAAGTAGTTTTCCAGTTCTGTGTTCTGTCTATTAGTATAACTACATATTATATACATGAGTCTACATGCCCATGGTACGCAGACACACGCAATTTAACTATATTAAACCAAGGATTAATGTCTAGAATTAGGTGACTAATATACCACATGAGCTTGGTCATTTAATTAATATCAAATGTTCAAACATAAAATAAAAGAACTCTTACCCTCACTTTAACATATAATTTACCTAGACAATTAAGAAAGATGGAATCATGGAAGTATAATATGCTAATAACTCTCTTCCCTTTACCTTGATTAATTGTTTTGTTCCTGACCATGCCTGGGTGGATTCCCAATTTCTGAAGTCCCACGTATATATATATATCCAAATGTGAGGGTTTTTCTTGTTTCCTGTGACTCAGAAGAAAAATAGGCATAGATATATCTATGGGGCTTTAAAAAGGCTGTCAGTTAGCTCCAGAAATGACCTTGGCACCTTTCAGTTGCAAAATCTACGTGCAAGCTTTTGTGATAGGCGTAGTTCGTTTACATGCCCAATTACAAAACATTTTTACCAAAATGATTCCTCAGAAAGAGTCCTCTTATATTTGAAGCTATAAAAGCTTTCTCATCTCCAAGGGGTTTACCCTCAGTTGCTTCCCTTTAAAAAGTAACATATTGTTTAAGAAAGGAAATAAACAACTCTGAATGATTTCAGTTAGTATCTTTGATGGAAACAGTGTAAGATGAAAATATAAAACAGGTTAGTAATTATTGAGAGAGTATATACCACAATTACCATTGCTGTCCGCCATTATATTCAATCTTTTAAAGATCCCTTTAAAACAGTACCATGCTGTGGAGAGCACAAACGTAAACTTATGGATTAAGTAGGAAACCATAAGCTATCCAAATGTAATTATGAATGGCCACCATGGCCCGGGATAATATTTTTAGTGGCACGATCATATATAAATGTAAAGGCATTATATCTCAAACAGCTTAGAAGAAAATGCAAGAAAAGCCTCTGGAAAACTCTTTCATGACAAATGATGCTCAGTGGTGATAAAGATACTGATGTCAATGATTGGAGGGCAGAATTTCAATAAGACTGTGCTGTGATAAGTGAGAACAGACAGATTTTATTAAATCACAACATTAAAAACAAAAAGCATATGTTTATGCTATGTATATATAAATCTCTAAAGTAAATGATATAAGCAGTCATTTGACTATTCCAAATACATCTTAAAATTATTCATTCGAGTTCAATAATTATTTTTAAAATTTTAACAATAGGATAAATGAATCTTGCCTTATGTTTCAGTTCACATTATATGTGGGCCTATATGATATGATGTTTATGCCCCTAAATTTCAGAGTTTAGTACATTAAGTTGTGCTTGACATGAGTTATTTGTTCACTTTAAATGCCAAGAATTATTGTTCACCACTTAACTATTTCATGTTAATTGTAAAAGCAGGCTATATCTATTTTTTTTTCTTACCTTTGCAAGTATACTTAAAGTCTTTGCAGTCAGAAGATCACACGTTGGTCACTTGAAATTTTAATGTTTATAATATGAAATTTTCTCTGGAGTAACATGGTCTGATTTGGCAAATAAAATGCAGGATGTCAGATAAATTGCAATCTCCGATAAATACTGAATAATGAGTCACAGTAAATAGTGAATACTTTTTTAGTATAAGGATGTCCCATAAAATGCAAGAAATGCATGGGGCAACCTTATACTAAAAAAAGAAGGCGGGGGAGGAAATCAGCTCTTTATCTGAAATTCACATTTAACTGAGTGTCCTGTATTCTCTCTGGCAATCTTTTCCTAGAGAGAACTGAGAATTTACTTTCATTATGTTGAAAAGGAATGAATGAAGGAAAAGGTTAGTGGGGTTTTCAGCACGCTAATTTTAAGGGTAGATTTATTTTCTTGGTTCCCCAAAACTGAAAAATGGGAACAAGCCCAGAATGTCTTATTGACTCAGTATATACTATACCCGGTCCGCAATAATCCCTTTCTCTGTCTTCATGTTGTCTCCCCTCCCACAGCTGATAGATATTTATATGTATCTTTTACTTTCACTTTATGAGCTATTGCAGGCACAAATCGCATGAAAGAGGCCACATCAAACAAAGCCACGACGTTGTGCAGGAAGCTAGCAAGAATTGTTTTGGGGGGGCGCACGTTATTCCAAGCATGGGAAGTGCTCAGTGCGTCAGGAAAACATGCCTCTGAGGTATATTCCAGAGACGTAGAAAAAAATAATAAAATCTGAAATTTTTCTTATCATCTTCCCAGGCTTCAGAAACGGGTTTTTAAAAAGGGTCACACCTAGGATCCCAGTGTTATTTCTGCCTGACATTAGCGCCCATTACGGTCCCACATACACTATAAACATTACACAAGAGTCATCAGGAACCCTGCAGTGCAAATGTTCATAAGCGATTTATTCCTACCTCGTGGCCACTTAAGCCTCCTTTGGGTATAGGAGCAGAGTGTGGTCCAGCCCTAAAGAGCAGAGAAAACACTATAGCGCCTCTTTTCTCCCCAGCAAGGGCCGGCCTTGGTGGATCAGACGAATTCTTCTCCTCTTTCCAACCACTGCCAGGAAACTTCGGCATCATTACAAAAGTCACACTCCGCCCGATAGTCCGTTATTGGTTAACTAGACAAAGCCCAACAGGTCGGGTGACCTATTTTTGCTTTTTGACAGTGCAAGTCAAAGTACTTAACTTCAATCACGAGCTCATTTACAAACCGCTCCCCCCAAAATAAAAAGCATGACAGTGAACACTAATATGATGGTAATTTCATATTGTTTCTGCTTATGAATTTGTCTTTCCCTTATTAATCATCCAGTAAAGTACTGACACTGCAAAATCCTGACGGGGGTCAACAAACCATGTACTAAGGACAGTAGCACCCTGTAGGAAGGGGTGCTGGGCGACTTGGGGAAGCGCAGAGCTTTTATTAACACCAGAGGCCCATTAGAGCGCTCTCTGTTCACCTTCAGTGGAGCAATAAATGAAGAGAGCTTCACCGGAGAGGACTCCTACTGTCTTTGTGCTGGTAATGCCCAGCCAAGCTGTAGTCATGTTGTAACGCTTGTAAGAAACAGATGTTCCTTCCCTGACAAATCTCCTTTCTTGATTTATTATTCATTTGCTCCAATCACAATGGAAAGTCTTTGGCCCATTAATTAAATTCCAAGCAAAATAAAATTTGCAGCAGAACTCATTACTGGTAAATGACTTTGACACTTCATCAGATCTGAAGGTAAAATAGGCGACTTTAGGAAGTTAAAGGTGGAGGGAGCCTAGGCCTTTTCTGCAACCACTGCAAGATGATAAAGATTGTGATGAAATTTTTATGTTAAGTACTGATCTTGGAAAGTTCAATTTTCTCCCGGCGCCCACCCACCCTGTCCGCGCCCCACCCCCCTGTCTCCCACCCCCCTCCAGGATCTACTTTCTGGCTTCTTTCAAAGGGAAGTCTGAAGGAGACACTCGGATTTCAAATATATTTATGTATGTGGGTATCATGTCTTGTTCCAAACACTAAAGCACCTCTTTTTTTTTTTTTTCCCCAGTATGCAGAGAAGCTTGGCACATTGTATATTTGATGTATTATCTATTGAAAAAAAGGTCCCAGGGAAATCTAATAACTGTGAACTGTGGCACAATAAAGGAATTAAAATTAGGACTTGAGGTTGGAGCAGAGGAAATTATGATATCCCGATCCAAATATCCCCAGATATTATCCACAGGGAAGCAAGAACGTGAGAATTTCAAACCATGCGTGACTTCTACCAAATCACAAGCAACTAAAAGAGCAAAGAAGATCAAGGCTTTTTCGGAAGAACTCACGGTTTTCTTCAGAAATAGAACAGGCATTGAAAATGGAGTTTTGAAAATCTGAAAAACATAAGGGGCTCTACAGCAAAGTTTGCTTCCATGGGGAGTTGAGTTCGATTTCTAGTTAGGTAATCATGGTTCGTGGCGTGAGACTTACTCGGGATCTCTGTCTGGTCCCGGAGACTCCTGTCTACTTTTCCCATGCAACTGTGTTTTGGGATACTTTTCTCCTGCAGTTCTCTCTATAGGAAGGGTATCAAACATGACGGGTCTTTGTTTTTCTTTGAGTCTAGGCCACAGGAAAGTTCTTGACAAATACCATATCAAAAATGTCAGTGTTGGGGAGCCTGGGTGGCTCAGTGGGTTAAGCCTCTGCCTTCGGCTCAGGTCATGATCTCAGGGTCCTGGGATCGAGCCCCGCATTGGGCTCTCTGCTCAGCAGGGAGCCTGCTTCCCTTCCTCTCTCTGCCTGCCTCTCTGCCTACTTGTGATATCTGTCTGTCAAATAAATAAATAAAATCTTTTTTTTTAAAATGTCAGTGTTAAGGAATAAGGCAGATGATGTATTTTTACCATTTGAGTCCAAATATATATTTCTGAAATAGAGAGTATATGTGAAGATCTGCCCATTCATTCTAAGCAAACTTCTAATTACAGGATTTGTGAGAAAACAAGAAAAAGAAAGAAAAATGGCAGCAAACATTAAGCAAAATGTGAATTCCTTTTTGTTATTTGAAGGATCAAGTTCTGACACCTAGGTGCCTTAAATTAAGTTGAAATGAGGTTTCCAAACATAGGTAAATTTTTTAAATGAGCCTCAAAGCCTCAGATTAACAGCTTTTTTTTTTTTTGAAGATTTTATTTATTTGACAGAGAAAGAGATCATAGGTAGGCAGCGAGGCAGGCAGAGAGAGAGGAGGAAGCAGGCTCCCCGCTGAGCAGAGAGCCTGATGTGCGGCTTGATCCCAGGACCCTGGGATCAGGACGTGAGCCGAAGGCAGAGGCTTTAACCCACTGAGCTACCCAGGCGCCCCAGATCAACAGCTTTTAATAAATATGCCTCAGTAACACCCTCAAAATGTAGATTCCTTTAACTAAAGATTTATGATTATTCAGAGACAGTCAGTACTGAATGTGCTTACTGTGTCAAACAGTGCTTGTCACACAGACGAGATGTCCCTGACAGAGAAGGGTAATGTTCATATATTTTAGAAAATCATCTATGTTACCTAAAAAAGATTGATAAGAAAATAGGCTCGATGATGCAACTTATTTTTACCAAAACTTTACGCAGATCCGCAAAGTTTCTGGTTGCAAACAAAAACATAGTTTACATAAGCTGACAAGGAGCAGCTACATTTCCACTGAAACATTATTTTTCTTTAAGATTTTGTTTATTTATTTAACAGAGAGAGACAAAGCACACAAACCGGGGGAGGGACAGAGGGAAAAGGAGAGGCAGGATCCCCTGATGAGCGAGGAGCCTGATACAGGATTTGATCCCAGGACCCTGGGATCATGACTTCGGCTTAAGGCAGGTGTTTAACCAACGGAGCTACCCAGAAGCCCCCGCTTCGGAAACATTCTTCGTACTAATCCAAATTGTCTTCCTTTTAGCTATCCCAATCAGCTGTCTTCCATTTCAATCCTTTCTACTTGCTCTGAGAATGAAAACTGTAAGAAACAAACCAGTAAGTGAAAATGACACAGTTACAGATGCAAAAGAGATTCATGTACATTGAAAAGCCAAAAAAACAAAAAAAAAGTTAGGAGAGTGTTATGAAGTCTAAAGAAGGAATCTAGTCCTTGGTCCTGCAGAGACCCACTGCCTTTGTCCTGGCCAAATGAAGGAAACTTTTGAACTAATGTTGGATAACCTTGGACTTCACACAAAGTTAAAATGATGCATCTAAATCATATTTTTAATTTAACAAGCATACCAGAGTCTTTCTGTCAAATAGGTTACCATATTAGGTGACCAACCACCTGTTCTAATGACACTGTCTCTGCTCAAAATCTCTGTAATGCCTTCAGTAGGAAATGTCTTGAGTCATTAGTGTCTTTTTTTAGAGTAAGATTTCTTTTTAGATCATGAATGATGTTACATCACCAATGATGAAATTATTTGCCAGATTTTATACCTACATACAATTTGGCTATTTCAAAAAAAAAAAAAAAAAAGCCCATCTTCCAAAAAATGACAATTTGCTATTCATCAGGACATTCACACATTTTCAAGATTATTTCAAAAAGGAACTATAAAGTGTTGCATTTGCGTGTACATTCCCAAGGTGACTACTTTGAAGGGGGCACCACTCATTTGGATGAATTAGTTCTAGCTTATTAGCTAAAATGTCATGTTATAGTTACACAAAGCTCTAGAGAGTAAAGAAACCAGTATATAGAGATTTCTGTTCCCTTATTTTTGTCATACTAATGGACTGAAAGTGGAAGCATGAGTGTAATAATGTCACAGACCTCTTCAGCATCTGCTTCTGCGTCTGAAAATACAAAATAGCAGTGGCCAAAGCTTTAAAGGTTCCTATCCATCCTCTGAATGCCCCAAATAAAGGTGTTAAGGGAATACACTGTTAGAGACGAGACACTTACATGATAAAGTAGGTATTTGGTGTCTAAATTATCATTATCAAAATAAAGTCTTGAAGCAACTGACAAGAAAACTAGAGAAGTCCACATACATGTGTTACAACATGGAATTTAAAAAACTGAAGAGTACCAGGAGTCAAAGGTCAGTCCAATTAATGTCAAGACCTCGCAACGATAATTAATTGAACAAAAATGTACTTTAAAAAAAAGAAGAAGAGAAGGTGGAAGAGGAGAGGGAGATTGTGGCAGTGGATTTTTTTCATCCACAGGCTTGCAAAGAAGGAGCGCCACAGATGTCAGCCACAGGCAAAAGGACAGTATACACCGTGCTTTTCGACTACTAAAGGAAACAACACAGACAATGTCAAGGTTTGATGGCTTAATCATATTTTAGTGGTACCTTAGTAACCTTTTTTGTTGGATGATTTGGTTACTTAAAGCGGTGGGCTGCAGGCTACAGTTAGAAGTTCATTTTCTGATTCTCTCCCTTGACTCTAGACTCTTCCTGTAACTTCACATGGCCTCCTCAGAAACAAATAACCTTTTTAGAAGGAGGTTGTATGAGTCAGGTAGATGGATCAGCCCAAATCCACGCCCATTACAACAAAAGTAATCCCTAAGAGTCATTCAAATGATACTAAGTCCCTTTGAGGGATAAATAGGTATTATATAAGCTTTCTAAAATCAGAAGATTATTTTATAATTTGTATTATAATAGACATGTAAGAATAAGAAACATGATATGGGATTGTAGGTACTTGGTGGTGGTGGCTGGGGGGACCCAAAAGACAAATGAAGTCTGCTAAGCGAATGCTCCCTTATCATGCAAAATAAAATACTAAATGTAAGAAATATCCAGTGTCATCCAAGTGAAATTCTAGTTAAATTATTGGAATGGGGGAAAAAGTTATATGCAAATTCTTGGAAAATACTGTTACAGCTGCTCAGTTTCAACATCTAGAAAAGAACTAATTTTGAAATTTGTGTATTTGTATTTAATATTTCAAAGGCACACATTCCAGTACTCTACATTTTAAACTCACTGTTGTATAATCTCTCAGTAGCATATGATAATAGTGAGTCAGATGGTCACTTTTGCCTAAAAATACAGCCCCAACCTGATGAGTATCGCTTGCTCCAAACCATTTCATACTGTGATGCCAAGTGCATGAGTTCCACTGTGACCCTCATGAGTGGCAAGGTAGCAGAAGACATCCAAGAAAACATAAACAAATCAAGTCTGAAGGACCTGGAAGCTCAGTGCTGAAGAAATAAAGAACGAAAGGATTGGAAACACACCAGACTCACATACTCTATTCCTCTTCATGGCATCTCCATCTCAGAGGACACCATGTATGCCAGTGGCTCAAATATGGAGGAATGGTACATTTTGATCATTACTTTCTGGGCTACCAACACTTCTTTCCCTCTTCTTTATATCTCCACTCTTATTGCTACATGTCTTTGGCTAGATTTGCACACATACTGTGCCAACATGAGCAGTAAGGGAAGAGAACAGTGGCCACTAGAATGTAGTGGTTGAAAGCCAGATTCACAGACTGACCAGACTTTTCAGTAATTAGCCCTCCGCATAGAGTTGGCAATTACTGGGAGTTTTAACAACAAACATTAGTAAATGAGCAATGCACTTGGAATCAAAAGACTGAGACTTGAGTCCCAACACTGGTCTTTATTAGCTGTTAAACATCAGGGTAAGTAATTCACTTTGGTCTTACTGAGTCTCAGTCTCCTCATCTATAAAGCATCAAGTTTGTAATCTTAAGTTCCTTCCATATCTAACATTCTAGGATTCTGTTCATTATCTTGAATTGATTTCAGTTCTTATCTTGGACTATGAGCTATACACTTAGGAATGAGAAATTTCACTGCATAATTATAACAACTGTTCATGGAGGGCTTATTAATATTATGTACAAGCTCTGGTAAGATGTTTTATGTATATATTTTCTACTCTTTCTAATAACACTCAATCTCCCTTTTACTTGAGAGAACTGACCCTGAGAAATATTAAGGAACTTTCCCAAAGCCACATAGCTGATAAGAGGCTGAGCTGGGATTGAAACCCAGGTTTTTAAAATTCCAATATCTATCTTTCCATTTTACTATACTGTCTTCTCCTCCAGGATCTCAAATAAGACAATGCTTTTAAAGACCCACAGGGGTGCTTTCACAGGGATGGAAAAATTGAAGATGAAAATACATCCTGAGCCATAAAGGTGAAAATTTAGCACTAATGATTACACACACACACACACACACACACACACACACACACACACCTTGAGCATATTGCTGTGTAAGCCCTTTTAAAGCTAGAATATCAGGAGAGAGGATTTTCCCTGAAACATTGAAATCTCACCCTGTAGGAGATTTAACTATAACCCAAATCAGCAAATATTGCTAATTCAATCAACTACAAAGCGTTAGGCTTGATGAGATATAAACCTCTGTTCTTAGTGAAGTCTTAACCATAACAAGCCAATTCTGACACATTGTAGGGGATACAGAACAATACGGTGGAGAAGTTTCTAAGCCAACCTAGAAATTAGGAAAGACTTTGAAGAAGGTAAAATGCAAAAGCTGAGTCTTGCAGAATTGGCACAAGTTATACCGAGGACATGACTGTGGGATGGTGGGGGACAACAGAGGAATGACAGAACATTTCACAGGCTAAGGAAATCACATGTTCAAGATGGCAGGAAACCTTATTAAAGACTCTGGTTGGATCATACCTAGCATGTAGGAAGAGCATGGTTGAAAATGAGTCTGGACAGAAGATCATGGAAGTGTGTAGACACTTAATAAAGAGATTTGACTTTGTCCTGAAGGCAACCAGAGCTATGAAGGAATTTTAAGATGGAAAGTAGTATGGTGAGATTTTTGTGCAGAAAGCTGACCGTGGCAGTGGTGTGAAGGGCCTACTAGAATAAGATAAGGTACTGGACCATGGAAATAAGAATCAAGGAGACATCATTGAAAACCTCAAGAGAGATGGGCAGAGTCAACCATATAAAACACAGAGCATGATGCAAGCTCTAAGAGAACTGTTGACAAAGTGCTATCAAAATGTGACCTATGTAGTCAGACAGGGTCCCAGGCACAGAAGGACCCTGAGCTTGGGTTATGCTCTGCTGTTGACATCTTGTGTTTTGTAGGCAAAGTGTATTGTGACAATGCAGAATGGATGTAAGCAGAGTAAGTACACACAATATATGGGTCTGCTGTTCCTTGACACCCTGCTTGTCGATAGTGTTTCCAGTGCCCCATGAGCACAGGATTTCAGTGGGCTCATAACGTGTAGGAGTCCAGCAAGGTTCAAGGCAAATACAAGATTAGTATGTTACGTCCATGAGTAATTAAGCAGGGACATGGAGATCTGCGAAAGGCTACTTTCGATTTGAACCAAAATGCTTCAAACACAGAAAGCAATTGATGTCATTCTAAGAAACAGGAAGGCAGAAGTTCCTTCCTTGTGTCCACTCATGCTGAAGACGATGACAGAAGAAAAGAGAGAGAGAGGGCAACCTATTGTTCCTTTTCTTTTAAATTCAGTCTTTCTTTTCTTTTCTTTCTTTTTTTTTTTTCAGTCTTTCTTTTCTTATCATTGGTAAGTCAAAGGGAATGAATGGTCATAGAATATGTTTCTATCAATCAGTTAAATTTGTTTTGTGCAACATTTCCACTGTTTTGACAAGAACAAAAGACATGCATATTCAAGCTCCAAAATATGAAATATATAATTTTGCTGATTCTGCATGTGATTAAATGCTCTTATATTTGAACCTAAAACTGGTTTTGCCCAATATAAGGATGAAGGGTAAAACTGATGTTAATTTAAAATCTTTGTTTTGTTTTTCTTTAGACATTAAACAGCAAATAAATAACATTGTTGTCAGTCAGAAGACCATGAAAAAAAAGAAAAAGTTTTATATTTGGTATCTTTAATCTCACCTTTTTCCTTTTTTTTTTTAATTAAGATTTTATTTATTTGTGAGAGAAAATTAAAGAGAGAAAGAAAG
Source organism: Mustela nigripes (assembly GCF_022355385.1). Lineage (NCBI taxonomy): Eukaryota > Metazoa > Chordata > Mammalia > Carnivora > Mustelidae > Mustela > Mustela nigripes. The sequence continues at coordinate 54,160,723 of NC_081566.1, forward strand.
AAAGCATGGGGCGGGGAGAGGGTCAGAGGAAGAAGCAGACTCCCCACTGAGCAGGGAGCCTGATGTAGGACTTGATCCCAGCACTCCAGGATCATGGCCTGAGCGTAAGGCAGTTGCTTAACCAACTGAGCCACACAGGTGCTCCAGGGCCCTGCATTTTCATCTTGCACTGGGCCCTGCAAATTATGTAGCTAGCCCTGCTCTAGGTGTGCAGAGATTTATAGAAATATTATAAATACATACATACATACATACATACATACATACATACTATTTCCAAGTAGAAAAAGAGGAACTACAGATGTTGAAAGGATCCAGGGACTGGATCTGGTCTTTACAGTGTTTTTTCCAAAATGAGATTAATATACAGTAGTTGAAAGTGTTTAGAAGGACTATAGCAATTTGACAGAAAAATTTTAAGTCTGTCGTATCTAGTAATATAGATATCTCAGATTTTATTGGTATGCATTTGAGTTTTTAAATCCAATTTCTAACAATTCATTTTTATCCTATTTTACAAGCAGATCAGATTATAAGCACTGGGAAATTAAAACAAACCAACCAACAAAACTCCGCTGTTGCTCCATGAGTAGTTCAAGAAACCTCGATGAAAGGATCCTTCCTTCATCGCAGGTTGTACACATTTTGTCCATGAACTGCTTTTTCTTTTAGACATATTATTCTGTCTTTGCAGAGATGTAGTCATTTCTGTGATAGATGTTCAATTCATTCTAGAAACATGGACAAGGGGTTGACATTGCTCCGCTACTTCCGGAAGGAACTGTTCCAAAGTAATCAAGAATGGCCCTTGTTGATCATAACTTCTTCTCCTGCTATCTTTTCCTTCTTAATATGTCCCCCCCCCCCCCCCCACAAATCTGGCTCTAGGGAACCCCCATCCTCTCCTGTGCTCTTAGGCTGCCTATCTATCTTCCATCTGTCCTCCTCTGTGTGCAAGAAACACACATGGGGACCTTTGACTTGCCTCTCTCCTTCATCCTCTTCCTGAGTTCGCCAAGTTCGGTGGTTTCCCACCCGGGCTACCTGTTAAAATCACTGTGGGACCCCTTTTTTAAAAAATTCCTGGACCTCACACTTTCTTTGTTCTGGGAGAGGTCTTGTAATACAGTATTTAAAAAAAAAAAAAAAACCTCCTCTAGAGATTCCAATGGCCAGGCCATTGGGAAAAATTCAGTGTTCATTTCCTCCACTGCTACCTTTGGGCCGTGGAACAATCCTAAAGACTTCTAGACTGATCAATTAATTCCACTCCTACCAAAGCAATAGGACTCACTTTTGTCACTGAGGTCACTGGCCCTCTCTTTGGCTTATAGTCAATGGACAGTTATCAGATGAAAATCTCCAGCTTACATAGGTTAAGGGCATCAATTTTGGAACCAGACTGTCTATGTGATGTTGACTCTGCTGTTCACTGGCTGTGTGACCTGGACAAATTTCTTAGAGTCCATGTACCTCAGCTTCTCCATTTGTAAAATGGAGGTGACAGTACACTTGGGATTGTAAAAAAGATTAAATAAGCTAATATTGGTACAACATCTTTATAACAGTGACTAGTCCACAGTAAGTGCCATGTAAATCCTTGCTAACATATCACTAATCAGATTCTCTAGACTACCTACTCTAGCACATTTTGCCAACCCTATTCTATTTCCTCCCTCTCTTTACTTAATAGAGTCTTATATTTTATTGATAGCATTTGACACGAGTTGCTTGGTTTTCCCCTCCCTTTTGTGCAGAGATTTCCTTTAATTTCACCTCTTCTGCTCCTGTCTTCCTGTCAGGCCCTAAGAAAGAGAGATCCTTAGTTTTCTGTGGTGGTGGTGGTGGTTTTGTTTGCGTCGGGGGGGCGAGGGGGTTGTTCATTTGTTTGTTTTTGATCCTTGGTTCTCTTTTTAGTGAACCGCACTCACCCACACCTTTGTTTCCACTCCCTGCTGCCACCCCTAGGTCTTGTGGCACTTGCGTCCCTCTCTCTTCATTCTGATTGGGTCACTAGTCTCAGTGTAAAACATATCAGGTCTTCCTGTCTCTCAAAGTCTTGTTTGTGTTCCATCTGCTCCCCAAGTTGTCATTTCTCCTTCCTTGCTCCACCAAGCTTCTTTTTGTATTCCTGCTCAAGCCTTTCCTGAGCAACTTTTCTAAGTTCACTATTTTTTAAAGATTTTGTTTATTTATTTGAGAATTTGAAAGAGTGAGCAGGAAGGAGAGGGAGAGAGAATCTGAAGCAGACTCCACACTGAGTGCATAGCCCAACGCGAGACTCGATCCCTTGACCACGAGAACATAACCTGAGCTAAAATTGAGAGTCAGACACTCAACCAACTGAGCCACCCAGGTGCCCTTAAGCTCATTCACCTTTTAAAGATCAGCTTGTGGTGGCGCCTGGGTGGCTCAGTGGGTTAAAGCCTCTGCCTTCAGCTTGGGTCATGATCTCAGGGTCCTGGGACTGAGCCCTGCATCGGGCTCTCTGCTCAGCGGGGAGCCTGCTTTCCCCCCCACCCTTTGCCTGCCTCTCTGCCTACTTGTGATCTCTCTGTCAAATAAGTAAATAAATTAAATCTTTTTTTAAAAAAATAAAGATCCGTGTCTTTCTAAGTTAATCACTTCTGCCCTGGAAACTGCTTAGTAGTTTAATTCCTTTCCTTTATTATTCTTCTTCTTTGCAGTCTTTGACACATTGACCACCTCCTTTTATTGAAAAATCCCTGGTCTTTGACTTCCATGATGTTCCACACCCCTGTTCCTCACTCTCCTCTCTCGTCCTTCTTTGATTTGTTGACTAAATATTCCCTGTGACCCACGCCCCAGCATAAGGGTTCCCTAAAGATCTGAGTTGGGCTCTGATTTCCTTCCTTTATTCTCTCTCCCTTGAAACCCTATTCAATTTCTTTATTTCTCTATGTAGATGCAATGAAATTCTCCCTCTCTGCTCTCTCCAGTCTCTATTTTCAACCACCAGCTAGCCATCACTATCTCGTTATCCCAAAGCCATCTCAGATTCATCATGAGTAAAAGTCCCATTGGACCTTCCCTTTCTGAGCCTCCTGTGCTTCCTGATCTTATTAAATGCATCACTTTCCTGGTAGTAAAACAGACTTGGAACTTCAGTGCTAGCTAGCAGGTCTTCTCCTTCCCCAGCTTTCTCTTCCTGCAGACCAGAATGAAGCCCATCAATTCTATCTTTATCATGTCTTTGACACCCACTTTCTTCATTCCATTCCCACTGCCAAAACTCTATTTCAGGCCTTCATCACCTCGCAGCAGAGCTCCTTCAGTGTCCTGGACTCTGCCTCTGGTCTTCCCATCTTGAATTTATCTTGAACAATGCTACCACAGAGCTCGAGAACATCACATTCCAAACACCTCCCAAGGTTTGCCTCAAGAGTAAAGTATTAATTCCTTATGCTAGTATCTGAAAGCCTTGTATGATCTAGTCTCAACTTCCCTTTTAATATCCCAAGCTGGAGTCAAGTCCAATTTCTCAATATCCCCCATCCAGGGACTAAGTATGGTACCTCTGTGCTTCCATCCCTCTGACTGCTACCAAAACTCAATTTACCCAACTATGCTCAAATCCTACCTGTTTTTTGGTGTGGGCGCCTTGAATGGAATTTAGAGACAAGGCTGAAAGCTTGTCCTCCGCAGATCGAGATAGTTGTTTGTCAACTGTAGATGGAAACGTAGACCTATGTACTTTTGATTTCCATGATGACAAGAGTCCAGTGGTCTAGAGGGCTACTCAGCCTGGATTAATGATTTGGTCCTTGCCCTAAAGAAGGTCAAGAAATGACAAGGGTGAATAATGACTGTAGATGATGAGAATCTATCTGTCACAGAAACATTCTAATAAGGTAAAGTAACGGTAATCATGTGTGAATAGTTGAGAAATTACATATAGCTATATGTACACACTAACATAAAGAGATTATAATTGCTAATGCTGTGATTTAATCATTTATAAAAACAGGAAAGACATAAAAGAAGTTTCAGACTTCAACTGGGTGGTATTGTATTATTAGGATGAACAAGAACATAGAACAGAGTATCTGGGTTGTATTTCATTCCAGCTCTGTCTCAGCTTTCCTGGATCCCCCAGCACACTATGTTTCCTTTTAGAGCCTCATTTTCTCAATACAGGGATAGCCAGACAGCTCAGGAAGAAGCTTTACCCAAAAATATAACCCTCCCTATCTCCCCTCCTGTGTAACCTTACCTTTGATGACATGTTCAACCCACCGAAAATTTATTTCCAGTAACATGTTTCTTTTGAGGGAATAAATATGTATTATGATTATACTGTGCCCCTATAGTTCAGTTGCTCAGCCAGGTCTCTAAACAAGATGGGATTGGGAGGGAGAAAAACCATAAGAGACTCTAAATCTCATAAAACAAACTGAGGGTTGCTGGGGGGAGGGGGTTTGGGAGAAGGGGGTGGGATTATGGACATTGGGGAGGGTATGTGCTCTGGTGAGTGCTGTGAAGTGTGTAAGCCTGACGATTCACAGACCTGTACCCCTGGGGCAAATAATAAATTATATGTTAATAAAAATAATCAAGAAAAAAATGTTTAGTTTTACTTCATTAAGGACTTTTTAACTTTGCCAATTGGATGCCGTCTAAATATCCTGATGGTCAAATATATGGAATAATATGTCTTGAAATGAAAAAAAAAAAAAAATGAAGACAAAGCACAAAGGGGAAAGAGCGGAAGGAAAGTTTGTATTGTGGAAATTAAACAGATCTTAAGTTGTGTATCAGGCTGATACTTTGTATATCTTTTGTACAAGTTTGCCCTCCACGGCCCAGCCACACCATCCTTTTTCTGCACTCTTCATGCCCAGACATTGCAAGGCAACAAAACATTCTCGCAAGTAAAGAAGCAATGCGTAAAGTCTCTTTGCTATGGGTAAAATGCCTATCTTTCCAAATACCAAGTTAAATCTAGTGGTTAGAACCATAAAACTTTCAGTTAAATTGCTTCTTATGAATGGATCATGATATAAGAATGTGACTTATGTCAAAGCAAGAAACAAAGACATGAAAATGCAGGGATAATTTGGAAATTCTAGAATGGACTTCAGGTGTGACCTTGGAAAAGTCATTAAGCCTATGGGCCCAAGTTTTTATAACATGGAATAATAACTTGGATTTCTATGAAAACCCAATGAGCAGCTCCCAAAGCTGGCATGCAACCAGGTATTTTCCCAGCAGCCACAATTTTCTCGATCACGGATGATGGCTATATTTTTCATAGACAGAAAGATAGACACAGATATCAGAAACCGGCCAATGATTAGGTAAACTTTGCTCTTGCATCAGATAATAATGCAAGTATCAGAACACATGAAAGCTAAGTGTAATAAGTCTATCAAGGTTTAAATACTCAGAAGCTTCCAGGGCAAAGCCGTTTGAGCAGCATCTGAAACACAGCCTCCGTGGGCAGTAAACAGCCCTTTTACATTTAATTAGGCAAAGAAACTCCAGCTGAATGGGTTAAAAATTGCCACTATTTCACAGTAAGTGATTTTCTTAACCCCCAAGGGTTCAAATTACTTTGGCAGGAAAAGCAATTATGCAATTAATAGGGGAAAAATCTCCAGAGCTCTGTAATTTGCAAAGAGGTAAAGGTTCTGCTGTGGCCTGCAGGGGACAGCTGAGCTCTGAAGCCCCTTCCTTTCTTCCTTCCTCCCTTTCTTTCCCTTCCTCCCTCTCCCTCCCTCTCTTTCTTTCTTTCTTTCCTTCCTTCCTTCCTTCCTTCCTTCATCTTTCCCTCTTTTTCTTTCTTTCTTCATTTTGACCACACCCGAAATAAAAACCAAGGATATTTTAAGGAGTAGGAATGCACCACAGCTCAGATAATGTCCCTGCCAGTATATTCATTACAGACTCATCAGAGTGGATGCCTGCAATCAGAAGATTAAATACCCATTTACCAGGATCAGAAGAGAGTTTGGTTTTATAATGTATTGTCCTCTATTCCCCGGGAGGCTGCTTTGTTTGATAAAATGCTGAGTGTAGTGTAAAAATATCCCTCTCTCTGTAATTTGCACTCCTCTCCATTTAAAGCTATTCTTGCTGCAAACGAGAATTGAAAGCTGCTAAAATTAAGTGGTGTCAGTTCTCAATGACACTTTAATGATAGAGCGCTCAGCAAATGAGATGAGAATGAATTTCAGCATCTCGGCTAAAGATAGTAACCAGCCCCAAACACGGTAATGCTCCAATGGGGCCACACTTCACCTGCTTCATTCATATTTAGTAGAACTAGAAATAGGGAAACTATCATTTAAACAGCCATAAAGAGGAAGGTGAAAATAACTGGTGGACATTGATTCAAAGCAATTGGGAGCTTGGGGTTGTAGGTCTACGATAATCTTTCTGGCTGAGCACCCTACTTCTGTACCAACACACTCTCTCCCATGGATATAGGGCATTTTATTTCAAAGGAATAAATGTCCCATTGACCAAGAAAATCTTCTCTGATCCAGTGACCAAAAGGACATGAGGCTTTGGTTCATTTTTGTAGAAAGTACTGTAAATACTTGAATTATTGGCTTTGCCTCCTTTGTATTCTTGTGTTCTGGCTAACCTGAGTGTCTGGGACACCTTTGAGCCATCACGGTATCATTCACAGGGAATGTCTCTACTCTGACTGTGAGTGGAGAGCAGGTTGTGAGACAATCGCCACAGCCCTCCTGAGGCCCCTCATAAATCAGAAGACACCATCCAGGGGGCCCATTGGAAAAACACAAAGACCTAACTGGACCATCCTTCTAACCCAAGTTTAGGTGGTCTGTATCATAGTTAGAGTCACTGGGACTACATCTTGAAGGCAAACTTGTCCAAATTTTCTTTCATAGGCATACAACTCAATTCAGTGCTCCATTTCAGCATCCCAGGCTATAAAAGTCACCGTAAGAAATTAAAAACACATATATAGAAAATGAGATCTTTCAGGTGCTTACAATCTACTTAAAAGGACAATCAGACAAACATTAAAAAATCTAGACAGCTATATATTTCAAAGTGATTCCTAGACATTTCTGCACGAACAAGGCACAGACTTGACAGATGGACAACTAGGAGAGGAAAAGTCCAGTTTGAAAGGCAGAGGCACCTGGTTAATAATGGCTTTTGGAGCAGGTAATCTGGGAAGTGGGGCAGGCAGGCTTGAAGAAGTTGAAAACCTGGATGGGTAGAGAAGAATAAGAGAAGGTGTTCTGGCATGGCAAAAGCTTGGAGCAAAAGTAGGGAGGAACTACCATAAGTGACACAGTATCATAAGGAATATCTAGAGACAGTCCAGCTGTCTATGGTGCGGACTGCACAAGTACCTTAAATGGGTACCTAGGTACCCTTAAATGAGTACCTTTCAGGTGCTCTAAAGAGTCCCGAGGTGCAGGCATAGATCCCCAACCACCTCGCAGCGGTATTGTACAAACTCAACAGGGTAAGATTCGGGCAAGCAACCAGCACAAGAAGACCTGGCGGGCAAAGCACAATAAATGTTCGTCTGTTGTGGTGTTATATTGGAATCGGGGTGAGGCATAATGAACGCGATGCTTCGGGAAGAGTGATCTGTGCAAGATGAACTCGAGGCGGGGAGAGCGGAGGCTGGTGCAGCCATCCAGCCACAGGGTGACTCGCACGCCTCACCGCTGAGAATAGAGACCATATGCCACTGGATTTCAAAAAAGCTGCCATCTGCCACCGCAGCCGCCTGATGGACCTCTGCCGCCCGTATGATGCTGGCCAGGGACCTTCTGGACAATGTATCCTACTGCAAAATGTAGTTCCACACATGTTTCTTGAAATTGCAGTCTGGTTTTAGAAGCGGGCAGATGCGGCACACAGGAAACTGAGGAAAGTAGGGAGGCCGTTGATTGCCCTTCGATGCCAACGCCTCATTAACAGTCTTTGGAAGAGCGCTGGAATTCCTTCTGGCAGGGTGCCCCTAAGTGTTTGAGAAACATGCTTCAAAGTTTATAAATGAGTCTCAAGTTCTGCCATCCTAATGGCGAATATTGAACCACTTATGTCTCGGTCTCCTGGGCCCGTGAGAGATCTGGTGGAACAGCAGGATTAACTGCCAGCACGCGGACCCCCTCTGAGCCCTCAGATGCACGCGACCTATCCATCAGCTTGGCAGTGATCGGAGAAGGGCTGCGATGATTAGGACTTTGTGGGAGCTGAAGGTGCTGGACATATGCTTGATCCCAGCCCCCATGCCCCTAATCTGTTACATTCGGTAACAGATGGTTATAATATCTTAACTTCAGAAAGTAAGGGACACCTATGGGAATTGCTTTGTTTTTGTGGAATTGTCTATAGTTTGGGCTTCTTTTGAACTCATGGCCACTTTTATCCACTTCACTGGGGTGTCATCTACGTATTCTAAACTATGGTTTAAAGTATGCTTTATGTGTATAATTCCCTTGAAATATGCGCTGAGAGTGCATTGGCATTAAGAAGGCTAGAAGAAGAGGAAAAACTAGCAAAGAATGAGAAGAAATGATCTGTGAGGGGGAGGAGAGCGAGGTGACATGTGCCCTGAAAACCAAGTCAAGAAGTATATCAAAGAAGAGGGCATGGGGCGCCTGGGTGGCTCAGTAGGTAAATTCTCTGCCTTCGGCTCAGATCATGATCTCAGGGTCCTGGGATGGAGCCCCGCATCGGGCTCTCTGCTCGCGGGGGAGCCTGCTTCCCCCTGTCTCTCTGCCTGCCCTCTGCCTCCCTGTGATCTCTGTCAGTCAAATAAATAAATAAATAATCTTTAAAAAAAAAAAAAAGAAGAGGGCTGATCAATGATGTCAAATACTGATACTCCGAGTGAAATAAAGAATACCCACTTGGGGGCACTTCAGATAGAAAGGTGAAAGAGAAGTCGATTCGAGTAGGTATTCCAGAGAATGGGAGGACACTCAGGAAAATAGCAGATAGAGACAACTCTTCCGAGCAGTTTTGCGATGAAAGGGTGCCTCAGTAGTTGGTGGGCAAAGGGCATAGGTAGTCTTTTATCACTGGTTGTCTTTCTGTCTGAAGTGCTTGAAGGACTGGTGTGGCGGCTGTATGCATGGATGGAAGCGAATGCATATTACCTCTAAATCATACAGATTAGAGTTACAGAGAGAGCATCAAACACATGTTGACTAAAGGGAAATATGACTGGCTGGAGGTCGCATGGGTTAAGACTCCTTTGGAGCCAACGTAAGCCAAAAGAAGTTGGTTATAGGAATAGAAGAGTATCTCACAGAATCTGAAGGCGTAGACGTGGTTGGGTTTGGGAACAGGCTGGAACTAGGTGTGGACACCTGTAGTATCTTCACCCCCATCTCTGCTCCTCTCTGTGTTTCTGTCCCTTTCTTCTCTCTTTGCAGGCCAGAGTCCTCTGCATCTTGTAGTCAAGCACTGGAGCACACCTCCGTCAGCAGCTGCCCCAGGCTACCTATCCTTGGCTCATTCTCCAAACCAAATTCCCTCACTTACCCAACCACGTCAAGCACCCACCTTGGATCCAAACATATGAGGCTGTGGGATCATCTCACACTGTAAAACTACAGCTGCAAAGAAAAACTCCTGTTAACAGAGATGGGCAATTTCTGGATTATGTGGGGGCCGAGCCTGGGGTAGGCAACAAACAGTGTCAACACTATGCAGATAAAGAGTCTTCTGAGTACAACAGGAGGAGGAATGGTGATGTTGGCCAGCTAACACAACAAATCCTTTATGCGTGCACATATAATTCACAAAAGTATGTGTGTCCATACATGCATGTATATGTATATATACACACATATACCCACAAGCACCTATATTTGACTTGAGATTGTGGTATATGACTTGACAAGAATATTTATCTTCCTAATTGTGATTTGCTCAGGTGTCTAATAAAATTGATTTGTATGCAATTACAAGGGCACTGAAATAGGATAGAAATAGATAGAGGAGGAACTCTTGGTGGTTACCTGCACACATGCCCAATTACAGATTTTCTGGATGAGGCTATAAAGAGCTGGAGTGACAAGTGTGAGACCTTTTACCTGGTTATCAGAAAAGCCAGAACTTTTTCACCTACTCTAATCCTACCATCTGCACAAACACTGCCTCGTACTAAAATTTCCTTCAAAACACATAATATTCATATGCATAACTAAGCTATATCTGGAAAGAACTGTCTTCATCTTTAAAGATGAACTGATGGGAATCATACTTGTTGTATGGATTGAAATTTAAAAATATATATGTCTTTCAATTTGCTTTGCTCAGGAAACAACAATCTATTTGATTGAAGCTATAGCAGCAGTCTCATAGATGTGAGAAAACTAACCTTGAATCGAGTACATATCACAAGAAAAGAGGAGGGGAGAACACCCCATGGCAGCTTGGAGCCTTCTAGACGCATCCGCAAGAACAGAGGAGACAGCTCATCACCCGTGCCCCAGTTCCCCTCAGCTCCAATGTGTCCTCCACATGGCAGTGCCTCCCTTCAGATAATGTTACGAGACAAAGCAAGAATATTCTCTTTTGAGCATGTCACAGAAAGTGTTCTACCAGCCTAGTTAGCAGAGAGACATCTTTTCCTGTTTCTTCCATCACATATTAGATTTAGGATACTGTTATCCTGCTCACTTGGAAGATTGCAAAGGTCCTTCTGATAGCTGATGCCACAGGTAAAATGTTCAGCTGTGGACATTTTAGAATAAAAAATTCAGACTGATATCTCTAAAAAATTATGCTAGAAAGGATGTCACAATTTTATTAAAGTTTATCAGGTTGGCTTTATCAGCTCTTCAGAATTGACCTGGTATTTAGTCTCTCTGTACCTCAGTCTTCTTTCTTTGAAACAAAAAGATAACAATACTTACATGTTAGAGTTGTTTCTGAAATTAAGCTAGGTAATGTATACAAAGTTCCCAGCATCCAATTCTTGCTAAAATAAAAAAGAACAAAATGAAAAAAAATATTTCTGTTGTCCTTACCCTCATTTACTTTTTCTAAATTCACCCCTGATCGTAACTCTTCTAGGTCATGGTAAGAAAAGTAAAACTGCATATCTTACACGAGATGTTCAGAATCTCACTTGCCCCAAAATATATGTATCAGTAAGCAATTTCTCACTTTTTATGGCCTATTTAACAGATAATCTCTCATTATTAATGTGTGATTCTAAACAAAAGTGAAGAACCGATAGTCAAAATATCCAAATGCTGCCCAATTTATTCATTGTTTTCTCGATCCAACTGTTTGTCTTTTAACTAATTCAGCTAAAAAGAAATCTGAAATGGACATGCATGTCAAAAACCACAGCAGAGATCTTGACATAGCTGACAATCTAATTTTACTTGCAAGTCTTGGTTGCTTTCTGTGCAGTTCATACTTAGTAGAGTCTGTGCTTTCCTCAGTTCTCAATCAGTAAATTTTACTTGATAAGGCACTAGATGCCCATGTTAGTTAATAAAGGGCACACATATGCATATCCATATACTTAAGTAATGAGTATATGAATAATAGTGCCCTTTATTCAAGTGACTTACAGTCTTGCTAGAATAGTTTAAAAGTGAAGACAGATAGGAAAATCCTGTGATATAAATAATATTACAATAAAAACACCAGCATAAACTTTGATGCTATGATGGACGGCATTTCTACTTGATATCAGAGGCAAAATAAAAGTGATAATAATCAGAAAAAAGAATGTGTACAGTCTTGTGAAGTTTGTAATGTCTTCTAATGCAATACGATTTGCAATATATCAATGTGCTATTTTAGCCAGTGTCATCTTAATATATTTTTCATATTAAATCTAGTTTAGATTCTGATGTAATATTAATACAATTTGCTTATTTATGCCAAGCAAATAAAAGGTATGTGTGTAATTGGGCCAGATGTATTCATTCAGGAGTTGAGCCTTTAAAAATGAGTAATTTAAATTTTTTAAAGAAAATATAAAAGTATATTTTATCAAATAAAACTACTTAATTTAGTTCAACTGTCTAAATTTCTAAATCCAGAAATAATTGGAAATTTTCTGATTTAAATCTGCAGCTATTCAGGGAATGAAAAATCAAACAGGTGCCATACGGCTATTTCAAATATATAAATGTTTAATTGATTTTTTATATTCTCATTGTATAGTGTGACTTTGCATGAACATAGCCAAGGCGTTTTTTTTCTTCATGCACAAGCTGTTTTTATATTAAATATAAATATAAAATAAATAAATAAATATTTTTATATTAAATTTCCTAAAGTGAATCAATTTTGGCCTATTCTATTCTTATAAATGTGAAGAAATTATATGAAGTACATATGTATATATTTCTGAAGAGTCCAGGGAGCTAACTAGGAATTCTGTCATTCAGCAAATATTTATTCTATGCTTGCTATGACCAAACACCAGGATATACAGTAAGGAAAAATGGGCATGATCTATTCCGTAATAGAGCTTGTAGTCTAATGGAGGAGACAAATTAAAATTAATCAAAAATTATAGAAATACATCAAAAATTGCAGCAATGATAAGTACTATGAAAGAAGAGTTGTGTAGTGCTGAAGAAACTAACATTAACAGAATCTCATCCTGTCAAGGAGATCAGGGAAGTCTTTTCTAGACAGTGATGTGTAAAGAGTTCTGAAGAAGCTGATTCAGAAACTAGAGAGTCCTAGGAAGAAGAAATCAAGTGGGCAAAAGCCCTGGAAACACAGATCTTGTGAGACTGGGCCAGGGAGAGCTCAGAGGTGATCTTTGTGGAAGAGGGGAATGCAGACAAGACCAAGCAGCCTATTTGAGGAATTTTTCCTTTAACCTAAAAGAACTTTGAAGCATTGAAGGTTTGAGGCAATAGGATGGAATAATCAGATTCACATTTGATTAACCTCGCTTTGACTTCTGCAAGGAAATACTATGGGTAAGGATCAAAGTAAGCATTTGTAGGCTAATGAGTAGTTTATATGGTAAAAAGAAAAAAAAGTTAAAATAAGGGTGATAATAGCTACAGAAAAGTGTTTCTATTAAAAGTATAACCAGGAGACTCTATTTTAGCTAAAATAATGTAGCTGGCTACCCCCCTTTAGCTGTAAGCAAATATAAAACTGGGCAAAATATATGATGCAGCTCTTATTGAACAACAAAGAGAACTTGCGGGAAGGGGAACTCATGAAGCAAGCCTCAAAAATAACACAGCTCTCTGACTGGGGACACCTTCCGTACTGCTAGTGCAGAAGGCAGAGCTTAAACAGAGCAGTTACACTGAACTGAGAAGACAAAGATCAGAATTTGAGACTGCTGAAGTGGCTGGAATTAGTAGTGCAGGGTGCCTGAGGAAAGAAAGTTCTGCCAATATGAACATACTTAATATCTCTGAACAGTTACGTATGTTTTACCATGATAAAAAGATAAACTATTTCTTTAAAAAAAAAAAGAAGTGAGGATGAGTCATACAGAGTTGGGGAAAAGTCCTTAGAAGTCTGCATTGGGAATTCACCATGAACCCTTAGTTCAAAGCTAAGCTGTACATGAATAGGTAAAAACTCACAAGACCTAGCAGAGAGTACTGTGGGCCAAATGATGATCTCAGAGTCAGTGCTGAGAGGCATCTGAAATCCAGTTCAACCAGAGAAGAGGGACCTAATAAGCTTCTCATGCATTTAGTTGAGAACTCCCTAGAGTCACAATTTAGATAGGGATATTGCTACACCCAAGAACTAAAGTCAAAACCAAAAGAAATTCACCCCCCAAAAAATATAAAACCAATATTGGCAGGTAGAAATGAAGCTGTCAGTAATTTGTCTTCTAGAACAAAACTGAACACCAGTTAAATGAGCTGACATAATATAGATATGCAATAATAATATAACCTTACAACATATCATCCAAAACATCTGGCATGTAGTTTTGAAAATTCTACATATACAGGAAAATATGGTCCATGATCAAGAATAAAAGGAATGAACAGAAGCGGAACTTGAGATGTCTCAAGTAAGAAATTAGTAGTCCAGAACATTAAAAGAGTTATTACAAATATGTTCCAAGGCTTAAAGGAAAAGATAGTTATAATGAATGAAGATCTAGGACTCTTGGGGTAACTGGATGGCTCAGTTAGTTAAATGTCTTTGGCTCAGATCATGATCTCAGGGTCCTTGGATGGAGCCCTGCATCAGGCTGCCTTCTCAGTCAGGTGTCTTATTGTCTTTCTGTCCCTTCCACATCTCTGTCCCTGGCTCAGGTACACACACTGTGCATGCTCCCTCTCTCAAAATAAATAAAATTTAAAAAAAAAAGAACTAGAAATCTTCAGCATAGACTGAAATAGAAATGATGAAAGGAGAATCAAATAGAAAAATCTAAAAATGAAAAATATAACATCTGAAGTTGAATAAAAAACAAAACAAAATAACCCAAAAAGTTTAAATTAATTGAAGCAAAAGAGTTTGTATATTTGAAAAAAAGATCAATAGATATTATCTGATCTGACGAACAAGGGTGAAAAATTTCTATAAAACCTGAAGAACAGAGCTTCAGTTACATATGAGACAATATATAAAAGTCTAACATCATACATTTTTGAGTCCCAGAAGGAGAGGGGAAATAGGGCAAGAAAAAAACTTTGAAGAAAAGTGGCTAAAAGTTTCAAAATGTTTAGGATAAAACAAAGAGAACCACAAAGGTACATATAGTCAAACTGCTAGACACCAAAGATATAACAGAAAAGATACAAGCTTACACCTTCAGAAGCTAGGAAAAGAAGAGAAAATTGAACTCAAAATATGTAGAAGAAAGGAAATAAAACTAACAGGTGTCAATAAATTAAGAAATAAAGAGAAAATTTGCAAAGAAAAAAACTTGTTCTTTATGAAGAGTAACAAATTGACACATTACCAACATCAGGAACAAAAGGTATACTACACACATTTAAAAAATAATATAAAAATTATGAATAATCAATACATTTAACAACTTAACTAAAATTCACCAATGCCTTTTAAAACGCAACTAGTCAAAGTTGACACAAGAAGAAATAGAGAATTCAAATTGCCCTATATCTGTTAAACTATTTAGTTCATCCTCAAAAATCTTTTCGCAGAAGGGTGACATCACATCATGGTAGTATGATCATTCTTTCTTTTTAGAGAAGAGACACAAAACGTTAAAAGGGGGGAAACTGGGCAAATCACCATGGAAATCCACCAAATTACAAAAGTAGACAGGAACAGGAAAAAAAAATAGAGAAACAATGGAAAGAAACAAAATAACTAGAAGGTAAAAATAAAATGGCAGTAGTACATTCTTACATATCAATAATTACCATAAATGTGAATGGATTGAACTCACCATTCAGAAAGTAAAGAGTAGCTACATGGATAAAACAAAACAAAACAAAACAAAACAAAAGCCACAAGATCCAACTATATGATGCCCACAGGAGATTCATCTTAGCTCTAAAGGCACTCGTGAGCTCAAAGCAACAGGATGGAAGATGATAGTCCAAGCAAACAGAATCCAAAAGAAGGTGGGACTAGCCATACCTATATCAGACAAAATACACTTCAAGCCAAAAATATTAAAAGGAGACAAAGAAGGTCATTATATTAAAAAGATATAATAATCATAAATATATATGGCCCCTACATCCAAGCACTGAAACATATTAAGCAAATACTAACAGAACTTAAAGGAGAAACAGATAGCAATAGAATAACTGCAGGGGACTTCAGTATCCCAATATCAGCAATGGATAGATTGTCCAGGCATAAAATCAACAAGGAACTCTTTGGATTGAAAGGCACTTCATAACAAATGGACCTAAGGTATATATATATATATATATATATATATATATATATATATATATAGAACATTCCATCCAACAGCAGCAAAATACACGTTCTTCTCAAGTGCACATGGAACATTCTTTAGGATGGATTGTATGATACAGCACAAAACAAATTTTAGCAACTTTAAGAAATTAATTATCTTCGTTGACCAAAGTGCTATGAAATTAAAAATCAACAAGAGGAATATAAATACCTACAAACATGTGGAAACTAAACAGCACATTTCTAAACAACCATTGGGTCAAAGAAGAAATCAAGAGGGAACTAAAAGATTATCTTGAAACTAATGAAAATTGAAATATATCAAATATCGTGGGATACAGGAAAAAATTCTGAGAGAAACGTTTGTAACAATGAACAAATACATTAAGAAGTTAGAAAAATCTCAGGGCACCTGGGTGGCTCAGTGGGTTAAAGCCTTTGCCTTCGGCTCAGGTCATGATCCCAGAGTCCTGGGATCGAGCCCCACAACGGGCTCTCTGCTCAGTTGGGGAGCCTGCTTCCTCCTCTCTCTCTGCCTGCCTCTCTGCCTACTTGTAGTCTCTGTCTGTCAAATAAATAAATAAAATATTAAAAAAAAAAAAAAAAAGAAGAAGAAGAAGTTAGAAAAATCTCAAATAAGCAGGGCACCTGGGTGGCTCAGTGGGTTAAGCCTCTGCCTTCGGCTCTGGTCATGGTCCCAGGGTCCTGGGATTGAGCCTCACATTGGGCTCCCTGCTCAGCAGGGAGCCTGATTCACCCTCTATCTCTGCCTGCTGCTCTTCTAGTTGTGATCTCTCTTTCTAGTCAAATAAATAAATAAAATATTAAAAAAAAAAATCTCAAATAAGCAACCTAACTTTACACTTCAAGGAACTAGAAGAAGAAGAACCAATTAAGCCCAAAGTTAGCAGAAGGAAAATAATAAGGATATCTTTCCGTTTGGGACAACATGGATAGAACTTGGGCATATTGTGCTGAACAAGATCAAAGAAAGACAAGTGTTGTATGAAATCTCTTTTATGTGTGATTCAAAAAAGTTAAACCTATAAGAAAACGGAGTGCATGGTATTTACCAAGGATGGGGGGAGGGGAGTAACAGTGATGGTGTTTAAGATGTTTAAACTTATAACTAGAAGTAAATAAGCCACAAAGATCATCAAATGCACAGTATAATGAATATAGACAATAATATTGTACTACACTTATGCAACATAATAAATATCACTGTTGACAATCATATTACAATACATAATTATATCAAAGTAACATACTGTATACCTTAAACTTACCAATGCTACATGTCAAATTTATTTTTAAAAACTTTTGAGAGGTGCCTGGGTGGCTCAGTGGGTTAAAGCCTCTGTCTTCGGATCAGGTCATGATCCCAGGGTCCTGGGATTAAGCCTCACATTGGGCTCTCTGCTCAGCAGGGATCCTGCTTCCCCCACCCCCCTCTCTCTGCCTGCCTCTCTGCCTACTTGTGTTCTCTGTCAAATAAATAAATAAATAAATAATCTAAAAAAAAACTTTTCACAAAGAAAACTCAAAATTCATTAGTGAATTCTATCAAGTGATTTAGAAGGAATTAATAATAAATTCTACACAAACTTTTTTATAAATTAGAAGTAAAAAAGTGAACATGTCCTAGCTTATTATGAGACCAATATAACCCTAATACCAAAACCCTAATAAAGATATTTTAAGAAAATAAAGTTACAGATCAACAGCTCCCATGAATATAAATGCAAAAAAGAACAAACTGCGCATATATATGAACTGAAAATTTCAAAAACATCATGTTGAACGAAAGAGATCATGCCAAATATAAATATTCTTTAATTCCTTTTGTTGTAAGTCCAAGAAAAGGCAAAACAAAATCTAAAGTGAGAAATTAGAGCTATGGTTTCTTATGGGGTAAGAAAAGGAAATGGAGATTGGCCAGGAAGAGGTATAAGAGAACTTTCTGGGATGTTGGATATGTTCTATACCATTTATTTTTTTTTAAGATTTTTATTTATTTATTTATTTATTTGAGAGAGAGGCAGTGAGAAAGAGCGAGGAGAAGGTCAGAGGGAGAAGCAGACTCCCCGTGGAGCTGGGAGCCCGATGCGGGACCTGATCCCGGGACTCCGGGATCATGACCTGAGCTGAAAGCAGTCATCCAACCAACTGAGCCACCCAGACGTCCCTATGTTCTATATCTTGACTGAGGTATGATTATATAGATATATAAGTATAGAGGTATATCCTGATTAGATAGACACATAGGGAATAAAGTTTCATCAAATCATATACTTGGATCTGTGCATTACCCTTTATGTATATTCGACCTCAGTGTGTGTTTATATATATATATATATATATATATATATATATGCAAAATGGTCAGATTTTCGTGGCCAATCACATATGGGATGTGTGAAGAGAAATGCAGTTGTGATGGAGTTGAGATATTCAAGAAGAATAACGGTACATCGAAGAAGCTTTTTTCTTTTAAAGCTGCTTCAATTTCTCTACCTGCCATTGTGTAGACAATGGAAAGGATACAGGACCAAGTAAGATATGATCTTAAAGGAATTTAAAACCTCTAAAGGAGCCAGAAACATATAGAGTTCTGATGTATGCAACTGTTATTCATTCATCCTATAATTGAAACATTACAAAATTCTGCAGGAAAATGAAACAGGTTGTTGATATCCTGTGCTGCCAAGTGTATTATTCTGGAAGCTTGCTGAAGTCCATCCACAATGAATTGCTCTACTTTTCAACTGCACATACTAGAAAGGGTTTTTTGTTTTGTTTTGTTTTGTTTTGGGTTTTCTGGGGAGAGGCAAATGAGGACATGTACGTGGAAAAATGATCATTGCCAAAGAAGGGGACACGAAAAGAACAAAGGGATGAAAATAGTATGGGAAAGCATCGCTTTATAATTCTACTACATATTGATTGATAGAACTGGCATTTTTCAAGCTCGGTCACAACTGCATTATAAAGCCGTCACTGAGCAGGATATTGATGAATACTCTCAAACATGCAAATAGCAGGAGAGATCATTTTTCACAAAGTTTTGGATAATGAGAAGGACTTGAGTCCCAGGGGGAAAGGAAAGCGAAAGATCAGCCTTACACTCACTCCGAGGAAAACTGTGTCATCCTCCTGGGCTTTGGAGGTTATGATGAGTTCCAGAAACTTTACCAGTGTCCTACTTAGTGTAGGATAAGGACCCACATATTGCTCTTTGGGTTAACTGGAGAACACACAGATTCTAAAGAAAATTAACAGTTTTATTCCATAAACATCTATTGATGAGTTGAACTAGCTTAAACACATTTGCATTCATGATAGCTTACAGTTTTCTTAAAAAACAAACAAACAAACAAACAAACAAACAGGATGATATATCTAGAATCCCATCAATATTGGTAGAGATATGAAAGGATGATATCATTTACTGGCTGTTATTTTTGTATACAAAATTAATTATAAAATATAATATTAATTTTTAAGAATCCAAATTAAGTCAATGACCTTAATTGGATATCCCAAAATATTGTTCCTTTTAAGTTGAAATCGTTTTAGAATAGTAGACCCAGAAGCAGAAAATAAGATACATATGTATACATATATATGTATAGATTTCTCCATCATTATAGACAATGCTCTTCAAAACTTCTCTTTATTTCTCCAAGTTTTTGTTGCATCAATTTGGAATTTTAGATGTGGATTTTAATAGTTAGTTTTATGAACTATCTATACTTCAGGAATTATTTGACATTTGCACTGCATCATGACTGCTGACAACTGATGTGAATGTAACCCACGCAGATATTCACTGTCTTGGGCTGGATTAATTATGCATTTTATGGTTCCACTGCTTGACCCTAATTTTTTTTAAGGTAATTATTCCCCATTCTTAACTTCCTTACTATGACTCATTTCTCAAACTTCTACAGTTTTCCTTTGAGAGAAAAACCTGAGAATCAGATACTTTTATTTGGTTCTTTCATGTTGGAGAATCTTTGTATTGTTTTTTGCACATAAATGAAAAATGGGCAGGCTATAGAGTTTATGAGTGATAGCTTTAATCATCAAAATTCTAGCAAGTATATTCCAAGGGTTTCTGGTTAATTTAGTGCAAAGAGAAATCTGACATCAAGGGGAGTTTTTTTTTTTCTTTTGTTTGAAATTTATTTTAGTGATTTTTATATTTTCTCTTGCCTGAATATGCATAGATGTTTTTCTTCATCCTTTAAGTACAAATATCTCACAGCTAACAAAAATGTAGCTCTTTTTCACTGCTTTCCTCTAACCCTTAGAAATTTCAAGAACATTTGTTGATTCAACAAATATTTCTTGAGATATTTTATGTGCCAATCAGGGCTCTAAATTCTAAGGTCACAATAAAGACAAAAATCCCTGCCTTCATGGAACTTACATTCTAGCAAGAGAGAAACTAATAACAAGTAATAGATTGTGCTACATGAAATCAACATTTTTGTAAGTCAGAAAGTTTTTTCATACCAGCTACTGCATATGGCTTGACCTATGAAATGGATAGTTGATACGATGGTGCTAAGCATTGCAGAGAAAACTTACACGGGAGAACAGGGTTGGGGGTCCTGGGAGAAAAGTTGGCCACAATTCTCTATGGGTAATGACTCTGTATTCTGACGCTGTACATCAAACTCATGACAGGGTTGGCAAGCCTTCCCCGGCCCTAACTGCTGTCTACTTTTTTCAGCCTCATCTCAAGTAATTTGCTACTTCTGCATCAGCTGTACTACCCGTTCTACTCTGCCTCGATATTTATTCTTCCTCTCCTGCTCAAATGTCTCTTCGATCATTTTTAAGTTTAGTCCTCCACTAGCATTTTGTTCTATTGCAAATCTTGCTCAGTTTTATACACTGCCCTAATGCCCGAGTTGCACCTTGAAAATCAATTCAAAACCCCAGTTCCTCCAGTTCTGAGAACCATTCATTCATGCTGGGTTTTATCCCTCTGGTGATTAACACGTGCCCTAATGGTTCTCAGTCTTAACTATACATTTTATTCATTTAGACTTTTTTTTAAGAAAACATCAATCTCTGGTTCCATCCAGATTAATTCAGTTGGAATGACCAAAAGTAGAGTGCCACTATCAATGCTGCTTAAAAGCTACTGGAGGTGATGCCAATTTGCTTATAGTATTTCAGGAATTTGATCAAATTCCAACACCTAAACCCTATCCCCCAGAGATCTGATTTTATTAATTTTGGGGTCCAGAATGGACCTTGAGATGTTTTAATGTTCCTATGGTGATTCTATTGTGCAGCCAAGGTAAGAACAAATAGTTTGAGTGGAGTTGTTATGGCCAAAACCTAGACTGGGACCTGGGAGAATATGAAGAAAAAGGAGTTAGGGATTTGGCAGAAGGGAGTAGTGGGAGAAAGTCATGAAAAATACAGCTGGGGAAGATAACAATAAAAACAGTGAAGTGGAAGGCATGCAGTGAGTGTGAGGTGCTTTTCGAACCCCCTTGCATATATTCACTCATTTATTCCCCACAATAATGCTGTTCTGTTCTCTAATTTAGAACAGACCAAGAACAAATGTATCAAGTAGCTTGTTGGAGATTGCATATCTAAGTTAGTGCATGAGTTAAGATCCAAACCCAACCTGGCTCCAGAATCCACCTTCCACCAGTACAGCTGACCTCCACACTTAACCTGAAGAAGATTCTGAAAATGTCATCAAATCCAATGTTTTTCCAAAGTGTCCTTGAAGACAGTGAAAGAGGTCCATGAGATATTTTCAGCATTAAAAAAAAAAAAAACAAAAACAAAAAAAAACAACTCTAATGGAAATTGTATATGTACCTGACTCATTTTGAGTCAACAGAGGTCAATTAAGACATCAAATTTGCATTTGGCTGAAATTTAGAATTTAGGACACTAAAACTGGTATCTTCGCTAATCAAAACTCTGGTTACCAAAAGTAAGCACATTCAATTATTTAAAAATAGGAAAGTGACTTCGTTCTTATTGGCTGGTTTAGGAGACACAATCTTACAAACATGGGTACACAGAGGAAATCATAAAAGAGAATCTTCTTTGAAAAGGGTAGACAGCAATCATAAATGATTTTTTAATTAAGGAGAGAGCACGTTACAAAGCTATTCTTAAAACTTTTTCTTATTTGCAGCTAGTCTTTTGTAGTTTTTTTTTTCCATTTAGATATTCATTATATTATAGGAGAATCAGTAAAAATGGTCTTTAAGGAATTTCTGAGTATATTTTCATTATAAAGTACAGAAAACAGAGCTCCATTTTGCTTAACCAAGAAAGAAATGTGATGGCTTTTGTCACTGTGAAATTCAGGGTCCCGTAGCTGTGGCTGGATCTGGGATATATGCCCCCTCACACACCAAATTTGTTATTCTCTGTGTTGGGGTCACTCTCAGGCAGGTTTCCTCACATGGTGGCTAAGAGCTTCACTAACCACACTCAAGCCAATCTCTAGGGGGGAAAAGAGCAATTCTTTCCTGAGTACTCCAGTCACAGATTCCAGGAGAGCGTGGATATGGCATGCCCAAGTCATTAACCTGCTTTCAGAGCATGGGAGCAGAGTCAGCCTTACTTGGTTCCAGGAGAGGCATTTTCCCAAACAGATGCATGGCTGACCTAAAGCTTATGTCTATTAAAAGGAAGAAACTATGGTACACTCAATGATCTTAAAAGACTTTAACTATCAAGGTTAGTCTAACCCTTTCCATTAACATTATATTCTGTGAAAAAATTTCCTGTTGACCAGAATCATATTGAAACTCAAGTGGAAGGAAACTATAGTTCAACCATCAAGTTTTGTACTTCTTACATCATATTACTTCAGCTAATTCCAAGTATATTTTTCAGCTCTTTAATTTTAAGAAATGTACTCTATTTTTTTTTTAACTCTTAATCATAGGAAAACAACAGGGTTGCTGGAGGGAAAGGGGAGGAGAGTTGGGATAACTGAATAATGGACATTAGGAGGGCACACGATGTCGTGAACACTGGTTATTATATAAGACTGATGAATCATTGAACTCTACCTCTAAACTAATAATACACTTTATGTTAATTAATTGAATTTAAAGAAAAAATAAATTGCAAAAAAACACTAAAAATAAAAAAATAAAAGTCTTTAAAATTTGAAAAACTGCTTTTGTATTTCATATTATGATCTGGATATTTATTATTCTTTGTAAAATAAAGAATAAGCTTTGAGTTTCAAATTTGACCTGTACTGAACCACTTGAACTCATGCATCTGAAGATAAACAAACTACTGCTTAGGAACCAGGATATTCAGACAATCATTTTCATCTGGGTTGAAGACAAGGGGGGTTGAATCTCACTTAATAGCAGAGTAAGGTCTTATAAGAAAAGACCAGGAACCATGTTGAATTTTGTGTTTCAGCAAGCCAAATTGAAAAAAATAGACATCTAAACCTGACAATGAGAAATTTTCAATACTTCTCGTTCTTCTGATTTTCTTGAAAACAAGTCTCCTCTGTTCGCAGGGTGCCTTTAACCTTCAAACTGTCCTTTCTCCAACAGCCCTACTCCTTTAGAAGATACATGTGGACTTAGAGAAATCTAATTTGTGTTTTGTTAATGTGTGCTGTCTCTACTTGCTATATTACATTAAACGAGAAATAGAGTTACCAAAAAAATCATCTTACTTGAAATCATTCATAAGCTATCAACAAGGGAATCCATATGCCAATTTCCTTTTTGCTTTATAACCATCCACAGCACTAACTTGACCTTTACCTAAACAGGACTATAATTGCAGTTAAGATTATATAATTTACAATAACAACAAAAAATTACTTTGGAGGGACTGCTACTGGGCACAAATGTCTCACAGCCATTAAGTGTATCATTCATCTTGAGAAGAAAATTATTCTTATCCACATCGACATTTTTAACATAAACTGTAGTACTCTCTGTGGGCACCTTTTTACGTACCCATTAATCTCAATAGTAAAGCCTCAGTCTCACCCACCTAGTCTCTGAAGTTTGGATGTCACTACTGTGTACAATAAAAATTGTATATTCATGAACTCCATTTGTTTTATGTCCTTCTCTCTGTCAAAGCCTTCCAAGCAGCATATGCTTTGCTCTGTGGAGAATAAAATCAAATTTGTCTGTCTTGTCATATTGTCATCAAAGTGATAGTATCACAATTAGATTAACATTTTGTGAAGGAGCTGAAGGGAGGGAAATGAAATAGGAGCACATTATAATAAAATCCACTTAACCCTTTCAGTCACAAATCCCTTTTTCTCTAGCACCCGGAGGCAAAGAAGGCAATCAGACTCTAAAATAAGTGACACTGTCAAATTATTATGATCTATGTTGGAATCAAATAGGTCAGTTACTAGGCCTGCAAGGTACATTTTCATTTGAAAGGACCATTAAGATTTTGTGACAACAACAATCTTAAGAAGTAAGACAATTCCTGGGGTTCTTTAAACTAATCAGTTTGGGATTAAGTCAGCAAAAATTGGTCAGAGTGGTTGGTGACACTCTTTGACCCTTAATATATTATCATTCATTGAAGTCTTCGGCTCCAACCCTAAAATTAAAAAATCTCACATCTTGTAAAGACCAGGTCTTAGGAAATTTATTAAATTAAAATTTCTGTGTATATCATTGAAATAGTATTTTTATTATTCTGATAGCTTAAAAACAAAAAACAAAAAACAAACAAAAAAAACTATGAGTTTCAAACAGAAAATTTTATGAGCCAGAAGTGAGGCATGAACTAAGACTGGGTTGAAATTAGATAACCATTCTTAGGTCAGTTATTCCTCTGGTAAGTTTTTCCTCTCTTCCATTGTGTGAAGAACTAAAGAACTCACACATGCAAGAAAGGCATTATTCGAAGTGGAACCCACATCTAGTTTTTGCCTTTGCAGGGAAAAGCTTGAACTGCCTTCACACACGGCCGCTTTCACTAAGGGCTACCCAGAGGACAGGAAAAATCCTTGTTCCACTGCTCACAGAGGTGCTGGTTGAGAGCTTTCCTGTCCTTGGGACTCCCATGGGCTTCATGACCTGCACTGATGTTGGAGCATGGTGATCTCCTCATGGCCTTTTTCCAATGAGAGGGCATATTCAGAGGGTCAAGAGTCACAGGTCTTATGTACAGTCATATCCCAGTCAGCTGCTTAAATAACATCTCCCCATTACTGAGCCATCTCTTGTCTTGAACCTTTTTAACATCAGAGGGTGCCTGGGTGGCTGAGTTAGTTCAGCATCCAACTCTTGATTTCAGCTCAAGTCATGATCTCAGGATTGTGGGATTGAGGCCTGCATTGGGCTCCTACTCAGTGCAGAGTCTTTTTGGGATTCTTTCCTCCTCCCATTCCTTATCCCTCTGCTCCAATCTGCTCCCCAATAGTTCATGCTCTCTCTCTCTCTCTCAATAAATAAATAAATTTAATTTAATTTAAAAAAACCTTTTTAACATCAGTCTTTAACGAGTAATCTTGTACTAAATCATATATAATATGCTATTGTTTTCTAATTAACTTATAACACTTGATTTTACCCACCTTTCCAGGTCATTTCCTACCATTTCCCTGACAACCATGTAGGTCACACTATTTCCCCTGTCTCAACAGTTGCCTCTCTTATACATTTTTACACCTTTATACATAACCCTACTTGTTCTTGACAAGAACTCCTTTCACTGTGGTTCACATGTCTTCAAGACTAGCTCAGGATTCTTAAGGAAACCTCACATGAACCCCTACCTCTGGACTTTCGTGTCCCCTGTCGTAATTTTCCCATAAAATTATTGTGATTATCTATATTTCCTTAGACTCTAAGAAATCCAAGCAATAATTCACACTCATTTCTTCATCTCCAATATATAAGCCATTACTTGGTTCATAAAAGTACCTTTAAAGAAAAAAAAGAAAGAAAGAAAGGGTTCATGACAAATATTAAAACATTTATGAAAGACAGTGATTATCTCTAGTATGACAGATACTCCAGAGAAAAAGTCATATATAATGAAAAAATTATTTCAGGTTTCGGTTGGGGTTATTTACTTATATCAGGAGAATATAGGGTGCACCTTGATTTGAGCAACATATGTGACTAGAACTTGTATTTTGTTCTTGTGAAAAGAAAGAGTTAGACTGAGTGCTGGTCCTACCAAACGGATTCATCACAGATGAAACAAGCAAATTCAAATAATTTTGATTATTAGATCATTGATCCCCAGAAAGAGGTTTATAGTAGTATGTGGAGTTTGATCTTGGCTTTGAGTCTGTCATTATCTTAAATCAATTTATTGAATAATAATAGCAATAATAATATTTTAAATGTTGAGAGTTTACTATAAACATTTCATGCATTAACTCATTCAGTACTTAGAAGAACACTTTGGATTAGATATTTTTATTATCCTCATTTTGTAGATGAGGAACTGGGTTGCAATGTGCCTAATGACATGCTGATTGTATCTTGAGATTACATAAAGACGAAATAAGGAGTTATCTATTGGATCATAAAAGCAGGCACTCAACAGAGCTCAGTAGACTGGAATAATGGATGAAAAATGCAATTACTATGGTATGAGGAGTCTTTGACAGAAGTTTGTTTGTAAGAAAAAAAAAAAAGAGCTTTATTCAACCCTCACAAAAGATCCCAAATAATGGTGCTCTTCAACAATAGGGAAATTTTCACAAGTTTATTTACTACTCTTAAGTCCCTGTCTCTGCCAGTAAGAGCCAAGTAAATTTTCAATATCACTCTTTCTTGGAGATGGAACTCAATAATTTGACACCAGATGCATCAGAAATTTCTGCACACAGAATTACTGAAGCCAGTCCAAGTATTATTACAACATTTCATTACCATATTCCAGGATAACCTGCCAATTTCACCTCTTGTCCTTCAACTTTGTCATTTATCATCCTTAATGATGCAGTTTCCCAGTCTTGGAAAGAGCAGCTGCTAGGTACCTATAGGATACCCTCCTCAGTTAATTCTTCTCAGGTGGTGTCTCCTCACTCAAAGTGTGTTAGGGAACTGAGGCAATTTACAGAAATCCAGGTTCAATACCACTTTAGTATCATCATTTAGATCATTTAGACAGGAGTATTTGGAACTTTTAGGCACATTTTGTAATGAAAATTGTAGCAATTCTCTAATTCATTTCTCATGAGTAGAAACAGTCTATAAAATAAACAATTTAGAATAAACTGTACATGTCTAACCAGTTTTTTTTAGAATATGATCCTTTTCACATATTCCTCCATACCATATCAATAATGCAAGTTATATTTCTAAGTAAAAAAAGATTTACTAAGTCTTTAAATTATTTTAGAAAAGTACTTTGTATTTTAAAAAATCTTCTCAACTGATTAAGCCTATAGTAAAATTGCTCCACTAAGAATTAAATGAAACCTCCAATTAAACAAATAATATTATTCTCTTTCCACCCCCTGCCCCAATATTTATCAAAGGGATTCAAGTATCTGTTGTAAGCTGTAACATCTCATATAATTATAATATCACAATAATATTTAATTTATATATTAGAAGAGCCATAATGTCTAAAGGAAATGTATCTACATAGATTCAAATTTATAGATATAAGTATACCTAAAGGATTGTTGTTGTTTTTGTATTTTTTTCATAAGTTGTAATATTTAAGAAGTTGATCCTTTTTATCTGTTGATTAATTTATTGGCATAAACTTGTTCATAATACTCCAATATAAAAATTTAACATCTGTAGAGATAATACTTCTAGAATGACTCTGTGAGGAGTTGGCCAGCCTTTCTCCTCAGTGAAATAACAATATAATTGGTGAAAATTCTATTTTTTTTAAATATTCAGAGTATCTGGAAATTGACCTAAGAACATATAGCACACAGAAACATTATTCAAGAAAATCTGCTATAGCTCAGTAAAAACAAGTCTAGTGCATGTGAGTCACGAGATGCTTTTACTCTCCTGTCACCCTGCCCTATTTTGGAAGCTTTTCATAGCTTTTAGCCTATATGGCTTTGGTTTCACCCTGAGAGGAGCAGGACACCAGTGTTTCTCATTCCTTGCACTGACCCTACAGCTCTGTGCTGCCAAAGCTCTATTTTGAGTGGGCATGTTCCAGAGCTCGGGCCTCCCACGCCTCACCTAGCTCTTAGGACAGAATCCCTATGCTAGCTTCAGCATGTCTATCTGTTTTGGGGGCCTGATTGTCCCTTACCCCATATTCCTTATTTCAGCATGCTTGTAGGCCAGAGATTCCATGCTGAGAAGGACAAGTCTAGAAGACCAGGAGCTAACATTCCCCTCTCCAGTGTCAAAAGAATTTCTCTCCAGGAGAAGTAGGCTACTTTCCCAACCTGCAGCTGTAGTACAGTAACCCTGGTTCTACCCAGGAAGAAGAGGTACACTGGAAAGCTCCAGAGCTCCATCTGAAGGGACTGACTTAATTTGAAATAGAATGTAGGGAAAGAACTCCATGCCTAAGGACATTGTCAAGACAATGGAGATTTTGGTGGAAAACAATTAAGAGAAGCCTGCTAACTCAGTGAAACAAGCAAAATCACAGTGCAGATAGAAATTTAGAAGAGGAATAATGAAAAATAGCCCTTCAGGGGTCCCAGTCAACTCTGTGCTCTGGAAGCCTATGTGCACGTTCTAGACTGTACCCATATAGGACCAATGAGAGAAGCACATGGGACAGGCTTGAAAGCATTCCCCAAAGCCTGCACAGAAGTAATCCAACCATCACTAAACAAATAAACAAAGAGTCAAGCCAACAATAATCAGCCCCAGAAGGATAGAATCAGTGTCTAAAATTGCTACAATCAATTATATAAAATGTTCAGTTTCAACAACAACAAAAAAATGTGAAACATGCAAAGAAAGATACAGAAAAGTGTATCATAACAACATTGCTTTTTAACAAATGTACCTTACAAATGTTATATGTTAGTAAAGGAGGAATCTCACTACACTGTCGTTGCAATTTTTCTATAAATCTTAAACCATTCTAAAATAAGGTTACTAAAAAACAAAACTAAATGGAACCATGCAGTTGAAAAGTACGATAATCTAAAGAAAATAAATTCACTGGAGGGGCTCAACAGTAGATTTGAGCTGGTAGAAAAAAAGGATCATTGAGTTTGTAGAAAAATAATGATTATTCATCTGAAACAGAAACAAAAAAGAGTAGAGAGAAAAAAATAGAACCTCAATAGAAATTGTCATATGCCATTAAGTGCACAAACACATACAAGACAGAAGTACTGGAAAAAGGGAGGGAAAAAAAGGAACTTAAAAAAACATCTAAAAAAAAATGGTTGAAAACTTCCCAGATTTGATGTAAACTAATCTACCTGTTCAAGAAGCTTATCAAGCTCTAAGTAAGATAAACAAACAAACACACAGAAATCCACATGTGACTACCTTAGAGCCAACATGTTGAAAGACAAAGAAAGAGAGACAATCTTAAAAGCAGAAAGAAAAAAGTGCTTTATCAAAGAAACTGCCATAAGATTAACAGCTGACTTCTCATTGGAAACAATAGTGGCCAAAAGGTAGTGAGAAGACATATTCAATGTGTTGAAAGGGAAAAAAAAAACCTGTCAACCTGGAATCCTATGTCCAGCAAAACTATCTTTCAAAAAATAAAATAAAGACATTCCCAGAAAATAAAAACTAAAAGAATTCATTGATAGGATAGGTGCCAAAAAAGCAATACTGAAGGGAGTTCTTCAGGCTGAAAGGAAGTGACACCAGATAGTAATGTAAATCCACGTGAGAAAGAAACAAAAACATAGAATGTTAATAAGGATAGTCATGTAAGTAATGACAGAGAACAGTATAATTGCATATTTACTTTTTTTCTTCACTTATTACACATATAACCTGAGGTTTCCTTTATTCTCTTAGCATGTTTACAAGATAGAAAATTATGTAAAACAATAATGGTAACAATATATTGTTTGGTATATAGCATATATATTATAGATATAAATATATATAGCTCATGGATGCAATTATATAACATATATGTTAATATATTAATAACATATATGTTACACAGAAACATATATAATGTGTTTAAAAATAATAAATGAATGAGCAAACAAACAAAAGGAAAGTGTTATTTCCTCTTTCATTCCCAATAATGGCAGTTCACGTTCTCTCTATTTTCCATTTCCTTGGAGACTCGGGACAGAGGTTTATTAATCTTTTTTAAATAATCAACTTCTTACTGTTGATTTTCCCTTTGTCTTCAGTTTTATTGATCTGCGTTCTTATCTCGATTATTTTCTTTCTTCTACTTACTGTGGTTTTAAATCAAATTTCTTTTCCTAGCTTCTTTAGGTGGCAGCTTAGATAGCTGATTTTATAACTTTTCTCAGATCTAATATAAGCACTTCAAAGTCATTTGGGAGTGTAAATTGGTACAACATTTATGAAGTTAATTTGGCGGTATCTTCCAAAATTGCAAATGAGCACACTTTTTGAACCAGATATTCAACCTCTTCAGAATTTATCTAACAGCTATATTAGCATGGTATCTAAAATGGCACATAAAAAACATTATGCAATGCAACTTTATTTGCCATGGCAAAAAAATGATGCAACATAAATTTCTCTTATTTATGGACTGATAACATTGATCATGGTATAGCTACAGAAAGAAATACTGTGCAGCCATAAAAAGAACCTGAAACTTCTATGTGTTGATAGGGACCTGCCATACATTTCCACTAAGCATTTCTTAAGCTGTTACCATAGATTTTGGTATGTTGTGGTTTTATTTTCGCTCAGTAAGACATTTTTATAAATTTCTCCTGTATTTCTTCTTTGTTCTGTTGGTTATTTAGAACTGCTATGTGTTCATTTTCAGTGACAAGTTTACCATGGTTAAAACTACTTCACCATTATATGAACCTGAGACTTTTAAATTTCTCTTAAAATTTATTTTAAACATTAAAATTGTAAAACTTGTAATTTCATATGTGAAACCAGTATCAAGTCTTATGACATTAAAATGACGTAAAAATATACTTCATATTGAACAAAGCATCTAATGGGACTCAACTAAAACTTGTAAACTGGGAATAGGTCATGGAAGCTTCTTGATTGAGCGAATTTGGTCAAAGTGAATGACTTCGAAGTGATGTAAACTTAGATGGAAATTGTAACTCTAAAATTCACTAACTGCAAACTTGAATAAGTTCATACCTCATAGCATCTATGTCCTAACCTGCAAAATGGAGATAAGACTCATCCAATAGAAGCATAAAAATTAACAAATGTATACAAAGCTACTATTACAGTTATCTGACATATGGCTTTAGCACTGTTGCCCACCATCCAATATGGTGAGCAATAACAACAAACTCCTCAGAAAAAGACCCTCCAAAGAGCGTTCATACAATTTAATTGTTAAAGACCATAGAATGCTAGCCCCAAGGGTAAAAGTCTTCTCTTTGAATTTTCACATTTCACTGGGTGAGAAAATAGATAGACAAATTCACTCTTTAAATGACTAGAAACTTTAACATAGGAATGTTACTGAGTTCCTAAGACCAAATCCATTGGATCATAGTATGTTCTAGATAAACAGAATGAATGAGTGTGTGCATGTATGAATGGTCATGGATCACATTTACCATGTTTAAATGGCTATAAAATATCACGTAAGCTCTACCATTATTTTAGGTATCTCTGATAAAGAAGAACCACAAATACCACAGATTGTTAGATGCATCCTGATTTCACAGATATTAAAATTTGACCATATATATCTTTTAGAGTCTATGAAATAAAGGGTAGATCAGT
The DNA here is from genome assembly GCF_022355385.1 of Mustela nigripes. Classification (NCBI taxonomy): domain Eukaryota; kingdom Metazoa; phylum Chordata; class Mammalia; order Carnivora; family Mustelidae; genus Mustela; species Mustela nigripes. The sequence goes on from NC_081566.1 coordinate 54,192,411, forward strand.
GATGGACAGAAACCCAGGTTTCCTGATTTCCAGTCTATTTTTTTTTTTTTTTTACAATAGAACACTATCTCATTCATTCAATAAAGGTATTTCAAAGATCATTCCCTTAGGCATTCCTATAAGTATTGATTTCTCTATTCAAATGAAAATACTCTTAGCATTAAACCACTGATGAGGTCATAGCTAGAGAATAACTTTTTCAAATGATTTCCAGACCAAAATTAGAAATTCCTGAATTTCCTGAAATTAGAATTCCTTCTTGTTATTGATTATTATATGTCATCCATTTTCTTAACTATGGTCCAAGAATATACTCACAGTTTGATGGATGCATAAAGAGAGTTTACAGCTGAAATAATTACAAATGACAACAAACTAACATAAAAATATTGCTTAAATGGTAAGCAGAGAAATCAAAGTAATGTGAAAATATATTTGAGAGAGAAAACTCTAATGTGTACATAAGCAAATTGAATTATATTTATTCATTCAATCTAAAATCAATTTTTATGAAAAACTCAAAAGTGCCAGGAACAACACTAAGTGGTAGACAATCAAATGTAATTAAAACCCAGCCATTACCTGAGAAGCTCATTCCATTAGGGGAGCCAGACATGTGGACAAAGGACACATGTTCTAGGATGTTCCCAGAACACAAGAGAGAAGAGTGAGAGTAGACTTTGCCCCCAAAGGATCATTGACGCAGAGAGGGAACAATTAAGTCTGCATTCCTAGGAACTGGAGTGAGGATTGATAAATTTGAGAAAGGCTACAGTCAGGAGGCTATATTCCTGATGCCCCTTGGAAGATGACTAAGCATTAGTCAGATGGTCTGGTTTTCTGCTTAAAGTCTGCAAATAAAAACATGGAAAGCAGCACATCTGTTTTGTAAGACATACTTGACAATTTTCCCTTAGTTTTTATTCTCTTGCTATTTGTGGGATTCCTTCCTCTTCCTAGAAAATGTTAAAGTGCTTTGGAAAATGGAAAAGCTCCTTGCTCTTCTACTAAGTGCTTGGAGTGTAACTATTTTTCTGCATTCCATCTGGGTCCTTGGACTCACTGACCTTCTTATAAAATAAGACTGCCAAGATGTTCTAATATCTACTGTCGTCACATGGCTCCTCTCGCTTGTATCTCAGTCTCTAGAATCTTGTCTCTGGTATCAACCACTAACTCGATCTGCACCTGAAGTGTTCAAGGACATGCTGTTGACACAGTGGCGTCTAGAAGCCAGATAGGCGGCTTCAGGCCAGAGAGCTGCTGTGGAAAACTGTCCGCATCTACCTAAATGAGAACTGACAACCAGCCCTGGATTTATAGCATACGAATCTTCAATTTGGAACATCAGAACCTCGCTGGAAAAAGCAACAGCCCAAACTGAGTTTTCTGTTTCTTTGTTTTGCTTTGGGGCACCTCCTTTATCAAAATGTCTCTTTATTTTAAAGGAAAATATGTCCAATGTTCAAATGGTTGATCAAAAGTAGTTATTCCATTTTAATGTCCAAATTGACCAGAATGTAGCCCATGGTTAGAGTTTGTGCTGAAGATATAGGAGGGCACAAACACTGTGAAGTATGTTACCCTCCCACTGACGCCATGGGTAGCTTTTGCTACAGAGAATTTATGTTGTGGAAGAAGTTGGTTATTTCTAATAAGTAGGACCCATTTTTGAATCTCATCTCTTAGTTGATGCTAATGGTTGGCTATTTTGGCAATAGCTCCTGACAGAACTATAATCAGTCTCCAAAGTAGGTGCCTGGCTCCAAAGGGTTTGTGAGAATCCCTGAGATATGGCAAATAACAATAATACAAGTTTTATTTATATTTACCTTATGTATAAATTTTAGAAAGGCATTGAAGCGTTACTGATCTTTAACATTTGGATTGACTCTGCCCACACCTTGTCCTCATATGATGTATAAAGCCTGAGGTAGCCTGAGACAGAGGGGAAGAGCTATAAAATGGAAGAGTTGACTTACCAGCTACAGCATGTTGCAGTCTACCAGCTGAACTATATTATCAGTTTAATAAAAATCAGTCCTCTTAATAAAAAAAAATTGAACACTCTATTTGAACCTCTCATATGATTTAAAATCCAAAATACTTGAGACATAAAGTATGAAAAGTCATCATACCCCTTATGATTCTAACCTTCACTACATATCTGAGAGCTGATCAGAGGTACCAACCAATTATGGACCTTTCCAGAGACATACGGTGTATATGCATCAAGCTGGCATAACTCTTATCACCACTGCCTCTTCTGTAGAAGGAGTGGCAGCCCTCATATATTTTGAACCTGAATTTTTTTTCACTGGCTATGTCATGGAGACAGGTCCCTGTTTTCAGGTTCTTTTTTATGGCTGCACAGTATTTCTTTGTATAGCTATGCCATGATCAATGTATCAGTCCATAAATAAGAGACATGTAAGTTGCATCAGTTTTTTGCCATGGCAAATAAAGCTGAGTTGCATAATGTTTTTTATGTGCCATTTTAGATACCATGCTAATATAGTTGTTAGATAAATTCTGAAGGGGTTGACTATCTGGATCAAAAAGTGTGTGCATTTGCAATTTTGGAAGATACCGCCAAATTAACTTCATAAATGTTGTACCAGTTTACACTCCCACCAGCAATATATGAGGGTGTCTGTTCCCCATAGTCCTGCCAACAATAAATATCTTTGCATAATTGGAGTTTGGGATTGAAAAATGAGTCTCATGATTTAGTAAGATAAGCCAAGAATGAACTTCTTCCATTTGGATCTATCTTTCTTTGTAAGGTACCCCTCTTCCAGCAATGACATTCCTTAAAATTCTGTGCTAAAATAAAGACCTTAAAACCACACCTTCAAATACCATAGTACAAAGTATTAAATAAAAATTTTTAAAACTATTGAAGCATAGTCAACCACAGTTTATATGATAATGTACTTTTTATAGCATCAATAAATAAAATAAAATCATATTTAAATATTATTGACTCCATCTTTACCTTAACCCTTGTAAAATTCTATTTTATGTAGGTTTTATATGCATACAAATGCTGTGTATATATATACATACACACACACACATATATACACATGTGTTTTATGATAAACACACTATTAACATAGAGTATTATATAATTTTTGAGTAAAACTTTTTATGTATACATTTTTGCTAATGGAATCCAGGACAAAAACCTTTTAAAGAAACACGATCTCTGTCATGTAAGTTACATGGTGCTCTTAAAAATAAAGGATGCTTAAAATTAACAAGTATCTAAAACATGTAACATTTTCCTCTGTTTAACTTCTTTCCATGGGCAACACAATTCTGTCTGGGAATCTGGGCACGAGTCTATTCCTTGGGATCAGTAAGGTTCCACCCCAAGTGAGCATCAGGTATGTCCAGACTGCCAGAAGAAAAATATTTTTTACTTTCCTCAGAGAGGATTATAATGAAAAGTCTACAATTTTCACACTTCCCTAAGATGACAAGTAGAGAAGAGGAAAGGCTGACCCTCTCTCCATTTGTACGATACCACTTATGAAGAGGATGGGGCCAGGCTGGTGATCTCTCTGTGAAAGACTTTAAGGAAGTCTTCCAACAGCTGCTCCTGGAGTCTGGCTCTGGCTGGGGCTTCCTTCCTCAGCAGCAACTACCACCCCGCTTGGCAGAAGTTCCTGACCACAGCTCCGACCAGAAACTAGTCTTTCTTCTCCTTGAACAGCTTATAGATTGTTCAGTTCCTGGACTCTTAAACACAGTCTCTGAGGAGCACCTCTGAGAGCACACTGCTAAAAGCAACTCTTTGGGGTCACAGCATTTTAAAAGATTTTTCCTGTTTTGTTTTTTTTTTAAGTTGGAAAACACAGAAAATGATTTAAAAATTAAATTAAATTAACCATAATAAACTTTTTAAAATTAAGTATAATATTACAATTCAGAGTTAACTCCTATTAACATTTTACCATCTTTTCTCAGCATAAAACATAGTATTTTGTGTAAAGGGACTGTAGAGCATACAGAGTTTTGCATTTGAATTTTTGCTCTTAGTGGAATGCCATGAAAATTTCCCAGGCCTTTAGGAGAACTTTCAAAATACCTTTAAAATAATTACTTAATAGATCATTTTATGGTTGAATCCCATTTAACTGTTGGAAATTTGGGTGGTTTTCAATCTTGTACTCTAGTTGTATCTATTGAACATCTTGGTATAATGAATCTTTGCTAACAGTCTTAAATTCAAATTTCAGATTCTGTCCTTCAGATGAATTCCCGAAAGTAACCAAACTCTACAAATACCTCTTGAACCTCTCCACACTTCCACCAAGAGTTCTGTCCCACCATACCACATTCATTCACTGCATAGTAATTGCTAATTTAATAGGGGAAAATGATAAGTTGACACTGCTATTATTTGTATTTCTTTAATGACTAGTTAGATTAAAAAGCTTTTGTATGTTTTTCCTAAATAATTTTTGTATAATAGAAGTTGCACGAACTGACCATAGGACATTTGCAAAAACAAAGGGTCTAACTAAAAATAATTATAATTGCACAACTGAGAGAGATAATCTCAGTATTTTGCTTTTTATTAAAATCTTATTCCAATGAGAATTGATATGTATTTACATAATTGGAGCATCTAGTGTATATAATTTTAGGAACCTGTTTTTTATTTACATTTTTCCTATTCTTAAAAATGATTTGAAAATATAACTTTAAAGGTTTTATTTACTTACTTGAGAGAGAGCACAAGAGAATGCATGAGAGGGAGAGGGAGAAGCAGACTTCCTGCTAAGCAGGGAGACTGGAGCCAGACGGGGCTCAAACCCAGGACCCCAGGATCATGCGGAGGACCTGGGATCATGACCTGATTGGAAGGCAGATGCTTAACTGACTGAGCTACCCAGGTGCTCCTGAAAATATAACTTTAAATAGTTACATAACTTTCTGTCCATTGAATAGACAATAGTTTATTTAAGCATTACCTTTGGTTAAGATTTTTATTACAAATAATAGTATTTTCTTATTTATTTAGCATTTATTTGATTACAAATAAAATTGAATTCTAAAATGCTTACTGGCTGCTGTACTTTTGTTTCTGTGGATCATTAGTTTATATGCCTTTGTTCATTTTCTAACTGGAATTAATGTTTTTCTGACTTATTTGTAATGGCTTTTTTTTAAAAAGGATTTTTTTTTTATTTATTTGAGAGAGAGCATGGAGTGGGGGTGGGGAGAAGAGGGAGAGGGACAAGCAGCCTCCCCACTGAACAGGGAACTAACGTGGGGCTCAATCCCAGGACCCGGAATCACAATCTGAACCAAAGGCAGACACTTAACCTGTTATAAGCCTCCCTGTAACGGCTTTTCAGATTTTAAAAATATTAACCCCTTCCCAGTTCTATTGATAACAAATAATTTTCCAATTTAGGCTATTTGACTTTAACTTCCATTTATTTGACACGCAAAAGTTTTAAATCTTTATTCAGTCAAATTCATCTATCTTTGAGTTTTGCCTATTGCTTTTATGCCTTGAATATATATAATGTTTATATATAACATATATAATTATATAATTTCATATGTATATATAGTCCAACCCAGGCTCAGTTAAATATTCAACTGAATATTCTACATATATATATAGTAATATATTATAACATATATGTAGGTACATATGTATTTATGTACAATATATAGGTAATGTAACCCAAGCTCTCAGTTAAATATTCACCTGTGTCCTTCAATTCATTTGCTTTTTAGTATTTATATATTTGTCACTGAGCTATTTAATTTATATAGAACTTGCTTGGGAATATGATAACTATTTTTTAAATAACCAAATTTTTACATTTTTCTTTAGTTTGAAAAGTTTTTTCTTTCATAGAGGGAAGTCATTATATTGGGTGAGGCTCATATATAGTCAAATTATCCTTGAAAAATCCTTTATATAGCACCCAAAATAAGATATGCAGATAGTCTCCTCATAAGTTCAACATAGCTATTGTCTTCTTAAGTGTTGGGATAATTGACTTTTTTTTTTTTTTTAAGATTTTATTTATCTGACAGACAAAAATCACAAGTAGACAGAGAGGCAGGCAGAGAGAGAGGGGTAAGCAGGCTCCCCACTGAGCAGAGAGCCCGATGTGGGGCTCTATCCCAGGACCCTGAGATCATGACCTGAGCTGAAGGCAGAGGCTTTAACCCACTGAGCCACCCAGGCGCCCTGGGATAATTGACATTTTTAAATACATGGCACAAGACAAAGAAGCTACTTTGAGGCAGAGTTCTTTATGTTCTAGAAGAGCACATAGTATGAGAAATTCTCATACTGTGGGAGGCTCAGTGGAATGGAGACTAAAGAAACAAAATCCTTAGGTTTCTTGTAGAGCCACTCACTCTGAAGGACGTGGTCAAAGAGTGGCAGGGAAGGCATGTGGAGAAACACTTGCTCTATTAAATTCTCCAGTTCTGTCTGTGTCTTTCTCTGTTTCTCCCTTCCTTTAAAACAAGCTAAAGATGTGAATGATGTGCTGCTACCCCTCTAGCTGTGAACAGACTAACCCTTCATGATATCACACTTCTCTGCCTTCTTTTGCTCTTACCTGTTCTCAAAGGTAAATCCAGTGGTCTCCACAATGATCTTCCAAGCTGTAGCGTTCCCTATTACTTCCTCTGAGTGTCATTTTCAGTTATCTAGAGAAGTGCTGGCCAAGAGAAATATCCAAGCCAAATATCCAATTTTAAATTTTCTACCAGGTATCTTTTAAAAAGGAAAAAGAAACAGTTTAGTTTAATTTTAATAATATATCTCATTTAATCCAATAAATCAATCATATCAACATGTACTCAATATCAAAATTACTGAGGTATTTTACAACCTCTTTAAAACACTAAGTCTTCATAATCTGATGTGTACTTGACAATGTGCAGCATTTCTCAATTTGAACAATCAACATTTCAAGTATTCAAAAGCTACATATGGCTAATGGTTACTGTATTAAATGGCGCACATCTAGGGGGCTTACTAACAATCCTAAATTCATCACAAAACTCATGTCAGCTACATTTTTGCATTAGTACTCTGGTTATCCTGGATTCCAATCCAGGTTGAAAAACTGTCTCCTCGATGACCCCACGCTACACCGTTTAAAAAGAAAATCACAGTAGGGGATCCTGGGTGGCTCAGTGGGTTAAGTCTCTGCCTTCAGCTTAGGTCGTGATCTCAGGGTCCTGGGATCGAGCCCCACATTGGGCTCTCTGCTCAGCAGGGAGCCTAGTTCCCCCTCCCTCTCTGTCTGACTCTCCGCCTACTTGTGATCTCTCTCTCTCTGTCAAATAAATAAATAAATAAAAAGAAAGAAAATCACAGTAAAAATGAGATGTTGCTTATTTTTTTTCTTCATTTCCTCTTCTGTGCAATCATTTCTTTTCCCTACATCCAAATCCTTTAAATTCCATGTTTTCCTAATACTGTTACTTTTATTGGTAACAGGCAGTCCTGGGTCAGGGGAAGTGAATTAGTCACTGAGACTCAAGGAAGAGAACCTTTACTGAAAAACAGGGGACAGAAACTCTACATTTTCCTTCCTTGGGGGCTTAAAATCTATCCCCCCCCCCACCAATATGTACTCCTTTTTGCAATTCCAAAGCATGCAGATATAATTTTATTTTTAATTGATATTTGTGGAAAACCCTACAGCTTCTGATTGGTACTTATTTCAGGGTTGTAAGCATTAGTAAACACAGACTATATATACTTTCCATATAGCTACATTTATATGCTTTTGAAAAGGAGCATGTAACAGTGGCTTTTGCTGGCATTGTTTTAAAATGAATAGAAAGCTCTCAGTAAACTTTTACATTACTCTGCAACATGTTTTGTTAGAAAAGCTTGTGGTAGTATCTAAAATTGTGTAAATCATCAGTTTTTAATCTGGCAGGAAGTAGATAGTGGCCCATTAAACTTTCGTAATTAAATTTTCCCTGTACTCCCCCATAGAACCATTATCTGAGTTTTCTAATTAACACAAGAGGAGGGAGTCAATTCAGATTGATGGGATCTAGAGCCATCCCCTTTCATTTTAATGACCTTTAATAAACTTTTATTACTATTGATATTGATAATTATAATACACCCTTTAATTCTGCAATGTGATTCTAAGGACCTTTTCAAAAATTGAAAAATTCACCTTTAAAGCTAGAGTAGGCAGAATTATTATATTCCCAGATGCTGTGCATTTAAGGCAGTGACTTTAAGTGAGCTGAAGGGTAGATAGGCATCACATAAATGTCTTTTCCTTTCTTTGATCCACAGTGCAGGACCTTAGTCCTCTTAATTTCAGAACATGGGTCCCCTCCAAGGATGATGATCAGGCTGAATTGGAAGTTATTTCATGATAAATAATCCACAGGCAGGGAGGTGGATTTTGCTAAATTTGTTTTGTTTTCATGTGGGAAAACATTGAGAACTAGAGGTCCAAGGCCCAAGAGAATCGGTCATTAGGCAAGCGAGGGCGGTTTCCCAGGATGTTTTCATGGTATTTTGCCAGAGTTTTACAAAATTCTACATCCTCTCAGAGCTGCCATTCCTGTCATTGAAACGGGCCCTTCCACATGAGAAAATGAATTTGCCGACATGAACGTACAAGTACAGAGAAGAACACTTCCATTATTACTTATCATTTGCTTGGGAAGCCGGAGGACTGAAAGGATAAGCTCCTGGGGTCGTGCGTCTGGTACATGGTGGACGTAGGATTTAGCTAATGCCGTCACTCATCCAGCTATGCTGTCCACAAAATCACAGTGGGTGAGCGATGTGGGAGTCTTGGTGTCTTGTTTAATGAAATCCGAAGTTGTAAAGTTGAGATTTACCAAGCTTATGGTGCTTAGGGTAGGCCGAATGCAATAGTTTCATAATCTCCCCATGTATAAAGTCAAGATTAAAATATTTTATGCCATAAGAGTGTTGTGAGGATTACATGAGATGAGGTACATAACATGCTTAGCATAGTGTCTGTTTCAACAAATGCTTCCTCTCATTTTTATTATAAATATTGTTTTCACAGTCTCTCGCTTGCTCATTTTTTTCCTCTTTTTTGTTTCTTACCTGGTTTCTTCTTTTCAAAGTTTGAGTGTTTGGTATTTTGGTATCTTAATATATGACCCAAAAAGTAGATATTAAAAATAAAAGTCTAGACTTACTTGAAAGAAGAGATAGAAGGGCACACTCAAGATCGCAAATACAATCATCTTTTTCGAAGATTTTATAATCTAGCTGTTGCCATAACCTAAGGAGGAGGTTGTACCATCCTATTCTTGTATAATAGCAACAGGAATATAAGAGAAAGGAAAAATGTGAAAGACATTCAAACAGCAGCAGTCAATATTTTTATTTCTTTCTAAGTTTACTTTTCAAGAACAACAGACATGTTTTAAAAATACTTCTCAGGGGGGAGTTCCATTTCATAACATGTCGGACTACCTAGAGCCAAACATACCCTTCCACTGAACACAAATAAAAAACTGTGTGTGGGGAGTTGGGGGAGGGGGATAGGTAAAGCAACATTTTTTGGAGAGTGCAGAGCTTCATTAGAGAGGGGAAATGAACGAAGTGAGCCACTTCCCTGCCCAGAGTTTCTATCTGGATACCCTTGTTGGGCAATGAGGAAGTCCCAAAGAGAGCATGGTAACTTCACAGCTGAGAAGATATGGATCCCAGTTTTGGAAGACAGAGGTGGCTAGAGTGGGAAGAGAGGGGGTGTGGTGAATAAGCTCCAGAAATGTTCCTGGGGGTCCCATGAATCTGTTGTTCAATACTAACTTCACATGCATAAGGTGAGAGCCCATGAGGCCAGGCAAACAAGTCAAGAGCTCTACACTGAGCTGTTCCTACAGTTCATGCAGGGCTGAGAGACACCTTCTGTGGAGACCACAGAGACATTGCATTTTATTGGTGGCTAAACTAGTCCTAGAGTAAAGGATACTCTACATCAGGGATTGGTAAGAATGGTCTAAAGGCCAAATCCAGGCCACAACCTTTTCTCACATGAACTCCCAGCTAAGGATAGTTTTTACCTTTTTAGAAAACTGTAAAAAGAAGAAAAGAGAGGAGGAGGAGGAGGCAGCTATAGCATATATATGTATAAACAAGTATTGGATGTGATATGTAAAGCTTAAAATATTACTACCTAGCTCTTCATAGGAAAAGTGCATAGACCCTGCTCTAGAACTACCATAAAAGGTCTAAAACATAGCCCTTGTAATAATCAAACTGATCCTCAGTTAATTCATTTTATTTTTTTAAGATTTCATTATTAAATGATCTCTACACTAAATGTGGGGCTTGAATTTACAATCCCGAGTTCTAGAGTTGCAGAGCGAGCCAGATGCTCCAAGAAATCTTTGGCCGATCCTCAGTTAATTTAACTTCTTACCAGAACAGAATTCAACATATTTTAAATAGGTACATTAAAATCTAGCACTTTAAACAAATACAATTCATAAATCTCCAGCATCCAATAAAGAAATTATCAGACATACAAGGAAGCATAAAATTCTGCCCATAACCAGAGGAAATATTGCTCAATGGAAGCAGACTCAAAAATCGCAAAAATGCTAGAACAAACAGACGAGAACTTTAAGCAGCTATTATAAATGTGCTCAACAATTTAAAAGAGAACATTGTGGTAATGAGAAGAGAATAAGTGATACATAAGTAAACCAAATAGAATTTCCAAAAATGAAACATAAAGTAGCTTATATGAGATGTTTGTTGTATGGAATTAATAATAAATTAGATTCTACAGAAAGAAGGATTGGTGAATTTATATACATATCAATAGAAATTATGCAAACTAAAGCACAGAAGAAAAGAAGTTTGAAAAAATGAACAGAGCTTCAGTGACTTATAAAACAGTATGAAATGGATTAACATATGTATAATTAAAATCCCAGAAAAGAAGGATGGAGAGAAAAATAAGTTAAGAAAATAATGGTTAGAATGTTCTAAATTTGATGAAAACTGTAAACTTGCTGCTTCAAGAACTTCAATAACTCCAAGCAATATAAACACAAAGAAACCACACCAAGAAAAATTATAATAATTATAGATACAGGATGCTGTGCATTTGTCAAAAGCCATTGAACTTTCCAGCCCAAAGAGCAAACATTAACATAAAACATACATGGGGGGGGATCACTTAGGAAATTTAGAAAATACCAGGATTGAATACACAATGTGACAGAACAACTTAGCTGTATTACAAATGTATAAAATAACCTCAATGAAAGGGAGGGAGGAAAAGGGATGACCTTACTAACTTAGAAATAAAGTCTTTGTAAGACTAAAAAGAAATTGTGTGTAAGCACTGTACTCCAGATGATAAAGTTGTAACTCACAAGAGTATAGGTTAATAATTCCGGTACTTCTATATGTGTATAATGGCATTGAATGCCACTAAATGGAGAATAGAAGATAGGAATCAGGTTTCTCGTGACTAGAGTGAAAACTTTTCAAAACAGAAAGAGGAGGCTACAATAGCCACGTGGTGATGGATTAGAGTAGGAGATGCACTTGTGGTTACTTATGGCTAGCTTAATATAGATACAAATATTTATATATATAAAAATATAGCTATATATTTATACATGGGTTAATATACATGCATACACATTTCTTCGCTGGGTCACCTGAAAGGGCTTAAAAGCAATGATACCCCCATAACAACAATCATATCTAGCAACCTGATCGTGATTTCTGATACTATTCTTCAGTAAAAGCACCTAGAGTTTCTTCGGAAAAATGGCTGAATCTTGGACTGGGGCAGACATAAACAAAATGAGCCTGGGGCATCTTGTAGTGCCAGAAAGTAAGGATGTGTTTGAAACAAATAAGCCAATACTCACAATAATGGGGATATATCAAAAGACAGAGAACCTGGGCAACAACATAAACTAGTGCCGTATTGAATCCATCAATAAATGAGCTCTTCAAAATATAGAGAAACTCTTCCTAAGTTATTCTGTCAGACAGTATTATTCCAAAACTAAGAGGATGGAGATATCACAAGAAAAGGAAATTACAGACCAAATCCTTCATGAGTACAGATGCAAAAATTCTTAGCAAAATAGTATTAAGTCACATCAAGCAATTTGTAAAAGGTAATTGTGGTTGGTTTGTATTGCATTGCTTCATCTTAGCTGAGTTGGAACAATGTTTTCTAGAATTCTCATGCTTCCATAACATTAGATGAGCATTGGCTTAGAGAAGCATTTTGCACGAGATTTGAAAGAGACGTGGAGCTACAGCCATTTTGCTGTTACACATGAAGGGCAGATACGGGCTCACTGGGCAGTGCTGCAGTATACGCATTGCTGTTGACCTGCTAGCTCACTTTGTTGGCATGAGGCAGTTGCTGTTCCCTCAACCCCTTCTCCCCCAGTGGGATCACCTCTCATAACTTTTTTGAATCCAGGACCAGAAATGCAGCTCCAGAAGCAGCAACTGAGCCCAAAGCTTTTCCAGGTCCCTCCACATCTCCTCCTTCAGGCTGTTTGAATCTTTGGCCAGCACGTGCAACTCCTGGGACAGATGCCAAATCTATGTTTCTTCCAGCTCATACTGAATCTCTTCCTTCAGGGTCTCCAACACTTGGGCCAGTCCCAGCACCAAAGGTAGAAGTAGTAACTATACAGAAAATGGTTAACTAGTCCCTCAAAATGGCATAAAGTTAAATTTCTTATAATAAATTTCAGAATCTATGTGATTTACCGTGGTTCTTTTCCTCTGATCACACCCTGAATGATATAATAATTCACCCTGTATAACTTAAATTTATCCCAGGAATATAAAGTTTGTTTAAGATTTTAATATCTATGACGTGATTCATCATGTTAATAGGTAAGTGTGAAACTATACGATTATCTCAATAAACACAGAAAGAGATTTGATACAACCTAACAGTTGGAAATTAGTTATTTAAAAAGAAACTTCTTCAACCTGATAAACAGCATCTATGAAAAATTTTATAGGTAGCATCATATTTAAAGGATGAAAGGCTGAATGCTTTGTCTCATTAGGAAGAAAGCAACAATGTCCAATTCAACCACTTTTATTTAACATTGCACTGGGTGTCCTAGCCAGAACAATCAAGCAAAAGAAAGATTTAAAAAAGCATGTAATATGAGAAAGGAAGTAAAAATAGTCTTTACTCATAGATGACATGATAATATAAGTAGAATTAATCATAAGGAACACATAAAACAGATTCTAGGACTAATAAGTAAATTTGGCAAGGTTGTAGAAGTTAAGATCAATGAATAAAAATCAAGAGTATAAGTACCGCGCGCTAACCGATTGCACCACTGGAGCCCCAAGAATAAATGAAACAAGATGGGATTGGGAGGGAGACAAACCATAAGTGACTCTTAATCTTACAAAACAAACTGAGGGTTGCTGGGGGAAGGGGGTTTGGGAGAAGGGGGTGGGATTATGGACATTGGGGAGGGTATGTGCTTTGGTGAGTGCTGTGAAGTGTGTAAACCTGGTGATTCACAGACCTGTACCCCTGGGGATAAAAATATATGTTTATAAAAAATAAAAAATTAAAAAAAAATCAAGAGTAGCATCAAACTATGAAATAAATAGGGATTAATTTAACAAATTACATGCAAGACTTACACACTGAAAATTCTCTCAAAATATTGCTGAGATAAGTTTAAAAGGATCTACATGAATGGGAAGAATTCCTATATCCATTGACAAAGACCATGTTCATTGTTCATTTTTAAAGGCTTCCTAGGATTAAAAGATTCAACATTGTGAAGATATGAATTCTTCCTAAATTACTCTACAGACCTAAGGCTATCTCAGACAAATTCTCCATAGGATTTTGTGAAAATTGACACAGTAATCAAAAATGTATGATAAAAATGCAAAGGACCTAAAATAGTCATATAATTTCAAAAATAAAAGAATTAAGTTGGAGGACTTACACCACCCAGATTTCAAGACTTATTATAAAGTTGCTGTAATCAAGATAGTGTGGCATTTGTGTAAAAATGAATGAAAAGAGTAAAATCCAGAAATAGATCCACATATATATGGGAAATGGATGCATGACAAAAGTACCAAGATGATTCAATGGGAATAGATACTCTTTTCAACAAATGGTGCTGCCTATCCATTTGAAAACAAATCACAATCTTTTCTTTATACCATACACTGAAATGAACTGTATGTATATACATACACATAAAATGTCTAAAAGAAAACATAGCAGAAACACTTTTTTAACCTTCAAGTAGGCCAAAATTTTTGATAGGATACAAAAAGAAAAAAGCATAAAAGAAAAAAAAACTATAAAATGGATTTCATTAAAATTGAAGTTTAGCTGTCAAAATACCCCATTAAAGAAATGGAAAACCTCTAACTGCAAGAAAATATTCTGACAAAAGACTGAAATCCAGATTTTGTACTAACCTATATTTGAGTAGTCACTGGTATCTGGAATTTTTGAAGAACTCACAACTCAATATTAGGAAGACAAAAACCTATTTCTGAAAAAATTAACTCAGTGATGGGAAGGCTGTGCATGTGTGGGAGTGGGAGTATACTGGAAATCTCTATATCTTCTTCTCAATTTTGTTGTGAACCTAAACTGCTCTAAGAAATAAAGTCTATTAAAAATAATAGATAAGTACTATAAAAATTAACAGAAGATTCAAACTGAGTCTTCACAAAAAAAGATAAATGAAATGACCATAATCCCATGAAAAGATGCTCTGTATTATTGGCCATCATTAGTCATCAAACATGTTCAGAGCAGCTCAAGCTTTAATAGCCCCAAACTGGAAATGATCAAAATGTCCATCAAGAGGTGAAAATATAAGGAAATTATATTCCTCTGCAAAAGAAATTATAAAACTAAAAAAATTTGTCCTAATCTACCATTTGGGGTTCTGAAAATTGACCAATAGCAAGCCATGAATTTAGAAGCATTTATTCATGAAAAATGCTGAGCTTAGGGTAAGATTCGTGGGAGTATAGGAAATTCTAGCCTGGGGCTGCTCCCGACACCATTGGTGCTCTCATGCTACCAGGCCGGCACTGGCTGTGAAATCAACTGCTTTGCTGATTGGCTGCGACAGTAACCTTATCTAGAGCAGAAGGAGGAAAGTCCACATCCCATAGTATTGTCAGTAAAAATGCAAAACTGAATTGGAAACAAAGGACTGCAGCTGTGTTAGACTGAGTTTGAACTCTGATCTGGGGTAAGTGGAAGACTGGTGGACCAGCCATAAATCTGACAGCAAATCTTGCAGTGAGAGGACCATAGTGTGGCTTAATGTGCTATCTATTCACCTCTGGCTACCTAAGAGGCTGGCTGCATCCTCGTTCAGAGAAGACCTGAGAGGTCCTAATCCCTCCATATCTCTCTGGCTGACAGTAAGTCTGTGTCCACTTGCAAGCCTGGCATAAAGTAAAATCTGGGGGAGACTTAGAAACTTCTTGAGCTTTGCATTCACCTCCTAACCCAATATAAATCTATCAGTGAAAGGGAAAGACTTTCCAGATAGATGTACTTGAATACAACATCTGATGAATTATTTGCTGATCATTATGTTATGGAAACACAGGTCAACCCTTAGGAAGTCAGGCTTGAGATTAAATATTTTTTTAAAAAAGAAATTAGTAGAGAAATGAGCAGCCATACACTATGGAGAGAGAGGTTCTGTAGAGGAGACAAGACTAGGCAAGTATATAATATATTATCTAAAATGTCTAGGATTTAACAAAAAAATATGACAGGATATTATGAAAGTGACTCATCTCATCAAAGAAACCTCAGTAAAGAAACAGAACCTAAAAAAGAATGAAATGTTGATTCTGCCATAGAAAATTACAAAGACTGAAAAGAAAACCTCACTATGTAGGCAAATGAGATAATAGAATAAATAATTGGAAAACTTAAAAGCAAAGCAATAGAAATTATACAATCTAAAGAACAGAGAGAAAAACGAGACAGAAGAAAATTGAACACAGCAAGAGAGACCATTTTGAGCATTATTGAACATACCAAAATGCATACAGTAGAAGTTTCAGAAAGAGTGGAGGGAGAAACAAAGAGGAAGGAGGAGACTTATCTAAAAAATAGGAGGGCTAACATCTTCCCCAATTTAGTGAAAATATTAATCTACCAATTCAAGAGAATGAAACATTACATGGAATAAAAACAATAGATCTGCGCTTAAAAGCATCATGGCCAAAACAATACAAACACAAGGAGAAAACTAGAGCAGAAATGGGAGACTAATGTTCCCATGTAAAGGGGAACAACACTTTGATTAATAGTTGACTGCTTTTCAGAAACAGCAAAGCCTGAAAGGAAGTATAATGATATATTCAAAATGCTGTAAGAAAAATCACTGCCAATCAAGAACTCTACCCAGGAAAAGCATCCTTCAAATGGTAAAGAAGAGACATTTCCACATTAATAAAGACTGAGAGAATTTCCTTGTTGGCAGACCTATCTTACAAAGAACACTAACGGAAGTTCTTCATGCTGAAAGAAATTACACCAGATGGTAATAAGCAAAGTAACTAGATAAAATGTCAATAACCAAAAACCAATTGTTTATTATGGTGTAGCAAGTATTTAGAAAAATAATATTTTAAAAATATATAATTTACAATGATAGCACAAAAACTAAACACCTACTAATAAATCTAATGAAAATGTGCAGTATCTCAGAGAAAACCACAGAACATTCCTGAGAAAAATTTAGTAAGATCTAAATGAATTGAGGAACCTACCATGTTCATAGTTTGAAAGATTCGATATTATAAAAATGTCGGTTCTTTCCCAAATTAGTGTATGGAAAATAAAACTAAAATGTGAAAAAAATGCAAATTTTTTATGGAAATTAACAACACTCTAAAACTTCTTAAAAAATATGAAGGATCACTATCAGTCATAATAATCTCAAAAACAAGAACAAAGTTGAAGAACTTACACAACCAAAAGGTTTATAAATCTATAGTAATTGGACAGTGCGGTATTGGCATAAGAACAGGCAAACTGATGAATGAAACAAAGCAGAAAACACATTTACATGTAGAAGAAAAGGTAAAATTCCGTGCAATAGAGAAAGGACAGTCAGATGGATATCCACACAGAAAAAAACTTGACCCTTCACCTCATAAAAAACATGAATATCACCTGCAGAAGAATTTCTTAAATGTAAAAGGTAAAACAACAAATCTCCTAGAATTTAACATAGAAAAACTTTTGCAGGACTTGGAAATAGGCAAAAACTTCTCAAATATGATACAAAAAAGCAATAGCTGAAAAGAAAAAAATTGAAAAATTGGCCTCATTGATTTTAAGAACTGATAGTCATCAAGAGATCATTAAATGAATGTAAAAGGTACACAATGGAAGAATTTATATCCAGAATATAAATCAATCCTTACAAAGCAAGAAAAATGTAGACATATAAATATCAAAAGAATTAAACATGGAATTTCATAGGATATTTAATGGCCAAAAAAGGAGTGAAAGATATTCAACATTATTAGTAATCAGAAAAATGCAAATTAATCTTCAATGAGATATTATTTTATATACTCCAGAGCCATTAATTTTTTTTTTTTCATGGTCATTCTTTTTTTTTTTTTTTTAATTTTTTATTTTTGATAAACATATATTTTTATCCCCAGGGGTACAGGTCTGTGAATCACCAGGTTTACACACTTCACAGCACTCACCAAATCACATACCCTCCCCAATGTCCATAATCCCACCCCCTTCTCCCAAACCCCCTGCCCCCGGCAACCCTCAGTTTGTTTTGTGAGATTAAGAGTCACTTATGGTTTGTCTCCCTCCCAATCAGAGCCATTAATTTTAAAAACAAATAAACAAAAAACCGTGCCAAGTATTAAGAAGAATGTGAACAACAAGTTCTCAGAATACAGGTGAGAATTTAAATTAGTATGATCACTTAGCAAAACTGTTAAGCATTCTCCCCTATAACTAAACACATGTATACCCAAAAGCAGATTCCACTTTTAGTAGTTTACCCATCAGAAATATGTATGTAGGTTCACCAAAAGACATGTTCCTGGCAATAATATCCATAATCGCACCAAACAGGAAACTACCCAGATGTCTATCAACAAAAGTATAAATAAATTAATTACATTACTTAGAGAGTAGAATATTATATGCCAATGAAAATTAAAGACTGCCACACATAAAACATGGGTGGGAAAACTCCAAAAACATGAAATTAAGCAGAAGAAACAAGAGGAAAAAATATATTCTGTATGATGCCATTTATATGATGTGCATAAAAGGCAAACAGGATGAAAGAGATAATAATGGTGGTTTTCTTTGGAGAGGATAATGATGGAGAGAGGTGCAAAGAGGGCTTCTGGGGTGCTCGTTATCCCATTTTTTTATTTAGGCAGTGGTTAGACAAGTGAATTCACATTCTAAAACATTCATTAAGCTGTCACCTAAGAAAGTTCACTTTTCTGGGCTATTTTATATTTTAATTAACTATTTGAAGTTTTTTTTTAGTCTTTTCTTTTCTTTTTTTCTTTTTTTTAAATTTCTTTTCAGCATAACTGTATTCATTGTTTTTGCACCACACCCAGTGCTCCATGCAATACGTGCCCTCCCTAATACCCACAACCTGGTTCCACCAACCTCCCACCCACCCCCCGCCCCTTCAAGCCCCTCAGGTTGTTTTTCAGAGTCCATAGTCTCTCATGGTTCACCCCCCCTTCGAATTTCCCTCAACTCCCTTCTCCTCTCCATCTCCCCATGTCCTCTATGTTATTTGTTATGCTCCACAAATAAGTGAAACCATATGATTCTTGACTCCCTCTGCTTGACTTATTTTACTCAGCATAATCTCTTCCAGTCCCATCCATGTTGCTACAAAAGTTGGGTATTCATCCTTTCTGATAGAGGCATAATACTCCATAGTGTATATGGCCCACATCTTCCTTATCCATTCGTCTGTTGAAGGGCATCTTGGTTCTTTCCGCAGTTTGGCTACCGTGGCCATTGGTGCTATAAACATTGGGGTACAGATGGCTCTTCTTTTCACTACATCTGTATCTTTGGGGTAAATACCCAGTAGTGCAATTGCAGGGTCATAGGGAAGCTCTATTTTTAATTTCTTGAGGAATCTCCACACTGTTATCCAAAGTGGCTGCACCAACTTGCATTCCCACCAAAAGACTGACATTATTCCCTGCATATTCTCAGATCACAATGTTTTGAAACTGTAGCTCAATCACAAGGAAAAGTTCCGAAGGAACTCA
>NC_081566.1:54216746-54227716 GCF_022355385.1 Mustela nigripes
AGCTCTATCCAGAAATGATGACAAAAATACCACACAGCTGCCTGATATTGTAGATGGAGAGGTGCCATATCTGACCCCATGATCTCAATATGTATGAGACTGTTACCATCTGAAGGACTCTACTCCTGGCATAACATGTATCAGGAAGCCGCCAGTAGGAACTATCCGAGGACGTGTGCTGGCTACTTGTAATTGTGCTTCAGTAGATAGAAACTAGGAAAGATCAAAGATCATCCAAGCTATGGTGGTCAGAAGTTAAAGAACCAAAATGGAAAACCCAAGAAAAAGACTTTCAGAAATAATTAGGTTCACCTCCTTATTAGCACCAACCAAAAAAATTTAGAAAATTCTGTCCTTTATAACACTGACTTATCCACATGCAATGTCTCCCTAAACTCAATTTTAGCCCTGAAGGAAATTCAAAACCATACAAACCAAACCAAAAATCTTTCCTTCCCTACCACTCCTCTTCCCACCCCAGAACTTCATCCTTGCCTTGGTAAATCCATTTCTCTTTCTCTCAGAAGAGACAGTGCTTATTTTATTGTAACTAGAGACATATGTAAAAATGTATTACAGAGAAGAAATCGGGACTCGAAATAGCCAGAATAGAATGGTCTGAACCATGCAACAGTCATCGTCGAGTCTCATGTTGATTGCATCATGACCCTGGGTAATGTACCAGGTACAGGAAAGGGGGTGGACCTTCCTTAAGACAAAGGCTCCAGGCCTACTTAACTTGCTTTGCTATATTGACCTTACAGTGTCTAAAGGGAATGATCCAGCCAAAAACAAATGTGGAAACAGACTAAAATAGTCACTGTCATTAAGTGACTCTCAGGGTTTACAAGGCATTCCCACAAGCACATTTGATTTGAGATCAGGGGAATTCCGTAGGAAAAACTTCTGAATTAGGGATTCCACGTGGAGTGAGTGGCAAATGCCATGAAAGATGTCTCTAAAGTGTTTGCAGGACTCTTCTACAGTATTCCCACTGAGAACTAAATTTATGTAAGATGAAGCTGAAGGTTTTTTAAAAATTATCTAATTTCTGATAGGCACACAGCTGAAGCTTACAACGGAGACCCAAAACAAAACAAAACAAAACAAAACAAAAAAAGATGCACTCACGTGCATGCAAACACACACCTGCAGGAAAGTTTACAACATCCATTAATAGGGACAAAGATCTCTAGGCTTAGGTGGTTAAAAGAACAATTTTGTTCAATTAGAAATGAAATGCAATTATTTAATCTGTATTGGGATATTTACTAATGCTTGAATATAACTTTATGAACAATGTCAAAAATACCATGAAAATACTCTTTAAAGCCACCTGTAATATATTTTCATTTATACATTTGTATTTTTTTCACTTATGCCCTTCTAAATTTGAGTTTAAGTCATTAGTTAAATCAATAGCAAAGGAAAGATAATGGATAAGGGAAAGAACGCTTTGTATTTCCATCACCTTCCTTTCAAGAGTCTAGGCATTTTTGTCGTTAGAGCTGATGCTTAGATGTGAAATTGTTTTTACTGAGTTATTGATGACTGTATCTATACAGAGCCTAAGTCAAATTATAGTGTATTATGGAAGCAATAGCTTCCTTCAATTTTTTGCATTATTGTGCTATAAGAGCCACCTAAGCCCATTACCAAGCTGCCATGAATATTGTGTCTAGACTATAAGTCATCCAGGTTTTAACCAAATTAAGTCTCGACTGCATGACTCAGATTTAGTATCTTCTGAACATAGCAATGTAATCTGTAACCATGGAATTATTATAAGAAAAAACTGAAACACGGTGCCTTATATACAATGGACATTCAATAAATATTTGTTGAATTGCAGATATGACCTGGGCCTACTACAAATCTCTTCTATTTTTCTCCTATAAATGAATTAAGAGCTACCAATCTATAACACTTTCATCATGCCATCAGCCTTGATATATGAAATGATGTTCCTGAGGAGAATTTGGAACTCATATTAGAATAGAACAGACTAACACACATCTTCTGAATGAACAATGCATGCTTTTAATCTACCCCAGTAGGCAATCAGTTTCTTAGTGGTAATCAATACACGTTAAATGTTCTTAAAACTGACATCACGGGCAAGGACCACTTGAAGAATATTCACAAGTAGACAAAAGAGTCAACATTTTTAAGCAATAATGTCAAGAGTGAATGCCCTTAGATTCAGGAAATTTATCATGCATTTAAAAGGAGAAACAACGTACATTTTTGAAATCTAAGCAATGAGTTCAACTCTATCTGAATGTCTACATTTTTACCTGGAAAGAATTCTCAGATTTATCAAGCCAGTGGTACGTTTTGTACCATGAGCATCTAGGGGAGTTAACGTCAATCCCTGAATGCTTAACTTGAGATAAACCTAACCATTTAACTTAAATGGTGTTCTATGTGGAGATAAATACCCACCTACAATCCATCTCCACTAAGAAGATAAAGAAGGACAGAAGAAAGGAAATGGATTTGAATAAAAGAATAAAGAAAAATTGATCCGGCAACTGAAATTTCTGGATGGATTCTTCTCCTTAATGTGATTACTCAAGATTTCTGGAAGGATTTAAAAAGGAAATGTATCCTCTCTTTCCGGACAGTCACAACGGGGCCTTGCCTAAAGGTGGAAGTGAGAAGAAACTTTCTTTTATTTATAATGAAAATTTTGGAAGTTAGATGGCATTTGAGTTCAAATTTGTAATTTTCTCTCCAATCAGTTAATCAGTTAGGCTACAAAATTAAACTCTTATAGTTTTTAGTAAGGCAGAGATCACCAACATATCTATTTTTAATCATATAGATGTAGATGTAGAAATATATAGATGTAGAAATGGATATGGATATAGATATAGATATAGATATATTTTTTACCTTGATGGATATAAACTTACAACCAAAGTTCCTGAAAGAAACTCAGGGACTCAAGTCAAAAAGGATGGATTATAACTGGAGAAAGTACTATTTCCTTTTTGGGGTAAGCATTTATATTTGTGGGTAATTTTTTTTTTCATTTTTCACTTTTTTAAAAGTTCCCATATGTACTGGGATCTTCTGTTTCTAACTCACCGGCTGAGAAAACTGAGTAGGTTTTCCCCATGAGATTCCTGTTCAATTTTCTACATTCCAATGGCTATAACATTTACCAGTCTCAATTACACTGTAACAAAGTCAAGATCTTTTCTGGAAGGGGAGTCTGCAGTACCACTGAGTAATTTGTCTGCCTGGGTGTGCGAAGAGTTAAATGCAAAACAGGAGAATTAAAGCCGAACACTAAAAGCAGTAAGTGTTTTACTTCTATCTCATTTGGGACCTCCTAAGGGAAGAAACTAGTGAGCTATGCAGACTTGAGGGGAAATAAAAAAAGAAATTGTCCCAATGCTATTCAGTAATCAATTGGAGAAAAAAAAAATCAGTCAGTATCAGGTAATAAAATATGGAATTAGGGTAGAGCACTTGCCTGAGGATATATCCTGTAGTAAAGGTTATTTTTCATGATTTATAAGGGTTTTTAAAGAAGCGTGCGGAATGCCACAGGAGAAATGAAGACTTCAGAAAGCTAGACATTGTTCTGCAAGTGCTTTCATAATACTTGTTTATGTTTTAAGGTGGGGGGGGGTGGGGGAGAAATTGTACAGTGAGGTGGAACGGTTATTGACCAGATTGATCATGGGAACAAATCTGCCGGTGGTAACCTTGTTTAATGATATGTTGCTGGGCTCAGCGCCTTGCTGAGGCTGTGATTCTTCACCGGCTGGGGCCGCATGATGGATCGCGGCAGGGAGCTGATGGCGCAATCACTCACCGGCCGTCACTGCCACCGCTCCGCCTGACACCTGTCCCTGCGGCCAGGCGGCCCCGCCCACTGGGAGACACGAGGGCTCCCCGGAAGAGCACGCGGGAGCTCTCTCTCTCGGCCCTGCACCTTCCTTTGTAGGGCATTTCTTTCCACTTTGGGTTTATGATTTTTTTTCCCCCAAAAAACTCGGGTCCTCCTACCCCTGAGGCTTCTCATATCCCTCCTCACACCCAAAGCACATTAGGGTGTATTTTACCGTGGCCAAAGAGAGGACCAAGCAAGGCCTTTAAATCTGAAGGTAGATTTCCTGAAGACCTAGAGATTCGGGAAATAGGATTCTTTTCTAGAAAAAGAGAAAATCGTATTTTTCACATTTTTCTACTTTTAAAATAAATGCATTCATGGGGTAACATTATGCTGAGGTCATTTGGAATGGTATCACATGGACCTGGATTATACACTGGAAACTCTCTGAGCACAGGATCTGTGCTTTTTAACTCTGCATAGCCAGCATCTCACAGAGAATTGCTTAAAAAAAAAAAAAAAGTGGATGCATGAAATTTGTTTCAGAAAGAACGAAATACTGTAAGTGAATATTTTTGACCCTGTGATTCATTCACTCAACCAATCTATAGTCCCCTATTGCTCATCTCATGAAATCTGAACTGGTCTCTCCTGCACAAGGTAACCCCAAACACCACACGTGATTCCTGCACTGTCCAACCTGAACGCTTGGTTCAGTCAGGACGCTTCATTGTTCCCATTTTCCATGCTTATTCTTGACTTTGTGCTTGCTTTTCCCTTCCCCCTGCTTGGAATATTCTCTCCTTTCGCTTCTGGAGCCAGCCCAGGGCCAGCTCTTCCACGAAGAACTCCTGGATACTCCAGCCTTCAGTCACCCCTTCCGTAGATGTGTGTTGCCTGACTCCCCATCCTTCATTCCCTCCGTCTTAAGTCCCACATTCTGTTTGGCAGGTCTTGTTTGGCAGGGTTCCATCCTCGCTCGAAAAATGGGATCTGAGCCTTGGGCAGAACCAGTCCATACACTGGATTGTCCTGATGGCAACTGTGGTTCAGGGAGAGGCATGCAGACTTTGAGGTCTTGTTAAAATGCTGGGACCAAGATGGACTCCTTTCCTGTGCACAAACATGTAGGCATAGGGGAATTCTGGAAAACATCCTGGGACTGCGAGCAAGCCAGGCTTGGGATGAAGCTGACTTTGCTGAAGGTAAGGAAGAGAAGCAGAACATCTGATGATCACTGAGATACCCAGGCCTTTCTGATGCCAGTCCAAAGCCTATGAAGCTGAGCACTCACCTGTGAGTTTCAGTCCATTTCTCAAGGATTCTGTTACTTGCAACAGGATGCCATCTTCTTTGAGCTCAATTTGCACTTATGATAAATAGAACCCTACTTGTTTTTGGCTTTCCCGTTCTTTGAACCAGCAACTGTCCTCTCTTCAACAAAGTCAAAAGATTCTTGAGTGTACCAGGGGCTCCTTGGAGCCTTCTGTGTTTCTTCGTGGTATAGAGTTGACGCTTAATACACACTCGTGGTTCCAGTCCCGAATGATAAACTCATCCTTTCCTCAGGAGGAGGTTAGAGCCGCCTAGCTCCACGGGCAGGCAGTGCTCCTTTGGATGGCAGGACAGAAGTCACAGTCATCTCCTCCAACAAGGAGATTTATAGGCAATAGAGGTGATTCAGTTCTCTCTAAGCAGATTTGCACCAGACTTCTACACCACGTACATGTGTTGACCACATCTAAGTTAGACCGCCTATGCTCTCATGGGTATCTCAGTCTTGACTCAACAGCTAAGGTGTTTCCCAAAAATGCCACTTATTCTTTCAGCTCCACAACAATCCCTACTCAGATTATTTTATTTCTCCACTGTTTGTGCTGCTCTACTACCTCATTTGTGATCCAGGGTGAGAAATGATCTATCTACACCAGAGAAACAGGCTGGTGAAAGATCTTCACAAACTGTGGCTGGCCAGTCAGGACTTTAGGCTACCCATATAGTCATTAAAAACAGAAAACCCAAACAACTACTGCTTTTAGGTATAACGACTTCACACATTCCTGCCTCATGCTAGTAAAACTAACACAGAAAGTTTATACATTATGCATACCAAAAAGTCTGTATATTATCTCAACTTTAAAGACCTCAACTTCAGCACATTATAGTCTATAAACTTAATTTAGATACAGATTCAAAATGTCTAAGACTTTCTAACCAGTCTCACTTCTTATATAAGACATATCTTCTGATATTAGCATATTTAAAGTATAAACTATTGGGGGGAAATGCATATCTGAGAAAGACAAAAACAGCTTGTGACACTCCACGATAGGGTTCTCAAACTTTACTGTACCACAGATTTACCCATGTGCTTGTTAAAATAGAGATACCTGGGCCCTACCATTGAAGAATCTGGTTCCAGAGTCTGGAGCGGAGGCTCCAGCTGATGGGACATGAGGTGATGCTGGTACTACATACTTACGTGTTTTCAGTCTTTCTGCCATCTAAGACAAGTGAGCTCCAATGATACCACTGAAAAATCACATTCCCACCTACATGCTTTTGGTTTTATTCAACTTCTCTACACAATTTAGAATTGTAGCTCTAGCAATTTTTCTACATTACTCTTTAGCTGAAAAGAAAATAGTAAGATTAATATTCTAAGTTTATGCCTTGAGTTGCATGGACACCTGTATCCTGACTTGGTTATGTGTTAGTATTTTTCTCGGACAGGCACGGGAGCCCCATCTTTTTGTACCCTAGATTACTAATTATATCACCTTCACTTGAGAAATATTCCTGTGTATTTTAACCCTAGTACTAACACTATATGCCAGTCTTCACAAATTTACATGAGCAAGGTATGTGCACAATACCGCTTACCTTGTAAGCCATGAAGAATCAGAAGCTCTAAGAGAGTAAACAAAAAGAAGCTGCCCTTAGATCACCTGGGAGTAAAGAACTGTGGCTTTCCAGTAGAGAGCTCAGTTGGGGTGTGGTTTCCTTAACTAGCTTACTCAACCCACTTTGATACCCATTGCCACTTCGAGATTTATTCTGAAATGTATCATCCTAGCTTGCAACAAAAAGGTGCTACAGGAGGACCAACCCGACCACCAAGTTCTGCATCCCACAAGAAGCAAAAATGGAAACAAACAACAACAACAAAAAAATGGAGCTACATTATTCAAGCTCACTCAAATCAATGTTTAATCTCCAGATTTTTATGGAACATTTTTTTTCTTCCTTCACTCCCCCCCCCCCATGTGGCATGATGGTATTATTCTTGGGGTGAATAGTGGGGTGTCCACATATGTGTGTGTGTCCACGTGTGTGTTTTGAGGGAAAACAGAAACGTATAGAGACTTTTATTCATTGAGCAATACATGTTGTTATTCAGAAGAAAACTCTCCATTTCCCTTCCTTCTGTGGTGGTCTCGCCATGGTCTACAGGGAAGATGATGAAAATGTCCCCTTGCTCCAGCTTCTGGCTCTTCGCCGGACTCACCTAGTGGCCACAGCGACAGCTTCGGGTCTCCTTTTGAGCATATCATATATTTATAAAGGCAAAAAGAGTGGATTTTTCAACTGTGTGCTATCTTGTTTTGGCTTCTCAATGTTTGGGTCCAAGTCTAGACTTAAATTAGATCGTCAAAAGCTCAGTGTGAAAAGGACAGACACAGGTATCCAATGCCAAGGTTTCCTTCACCCTCTCACCAAGTTTCTGTTTCATTGAATTGCAACCATCTTTCAATCTGTATCCATTTTATTGGTAATTCACAAATGGATTTCAAAACAGAAACTGAAACTCACTGCTATTTAAGAAAATGGCACCTTTCTATGTATACACACAGTTATTTCTTCTTGAATAAGACCCTTAACATAGTGATATTGTAATATAAGGAAGAGAACATTTTTCATTTTAAAATAATAAATGACCTACCAAAGGCATGTTCTACATCAAGAACACTTTAAAACTACAGGTCTTGTGTGATGGCTAACATTAAACAAATGAATAGAAGTATCTATGAATTTAGTACAACCTAGAGTTAATTACAATAAAGTAATGTGCATTTTAAAGTTGCTTCTCTATATTTTAGCATCTTAAAATGGACTATCCTCATAGGTACAATATGAAAGGTCCTCCAAATAATACTTAAAATCCTTTGGGCAGAGGGCAGAGGTGGTTCTGTTTTTCAACATTCCACATGAAACTAATGTACAGTTTTACAAAAGACAGTAGTTGACATTGTTTATAGTTACTTATATTATATCCATAAATACAGCAATCTATGCATTAACTCAGCATAATGTTTATTTAAATAATGTCCATTAATTTTCTAGTCATTGAAAGCTTATTAGAACACATTTAATATTTATGCCCCCTTTCATTCCAAGTTTTACAAAAAAGAGAAAATGGCAATATAAATTACCTTTTATCAATACATATTCGTAAACATTGTTATATAAACATTTACTCCAAATGATTGATATTTGGGCCATCAGATTTTTAAACTATTGTACTATGCAATATTGTTGCTATAATAATGGAAATACAAAAACAAAAATTCCTCATAGGCCTCTTTTCTAGAAAGAAATTAATCTGCTAAGTGTCTATATATAGATAGATAGATATAACTATATATCTCTATCTATATTGGCAAGTATACTGACAAATTATATAGATAGGTAGATAGATAATTTGCCAGTTTAAGAAAAATACACTAAGCATGAATTGATGTTTGAGAACATAATTTAGCTGGCAAATTTCTAGGAGAAATTTAATATTTTTTACTACAATTGTGAAATTCAGATGTATTGATCTAAATGAATATTATGGTGTCTAAAAAAGAGATGATTTTAAAGGCCATTGTATTCCCCACTCCTATTCTACCATTTTAATCAATCTATCAGGCTGTATATAAAAGTCACAAGGAAAAATATTAAAGCATTGCAGTGGGTGCGTGAACATCTGTAGGCATCATTGAAAGCCACTTAATAATCCCAATGAAAGAAGTTTTACATTTTAAAATCTGAGACCTCCGTATGCAAATCATTTTGCCTTTAGCCATTTCAAAAAGAAATGAAGGACCTAGAGGATTTTACAGTTTTACATAACACTGGTGAGATGGTTGTCAACTTTGATCTTACATTAATTAGTTAAGATCTTGACTGATCATAGCAAAAGCAACCTAAAAAATCTGGTCCCCAGTTAAAATGAAGCACAGCTACAATCTATAATGATGAAGATTTCTGCTTAACTGTGATATTCTCTAGGTTTGGCATATTATTGAAGGGCTTATAATAACATAATTCACTGTCTAGTCAAGTGATGCACATGGTAGAAGTACACTTTTAAACCATGTTATATAGACATCAATCTCAATATTAAGTTGTGGTATACTTAAGACATTGTGGTAGAAATCAAACATGTTTGGGGTTTTTTGTATGTGTAAAGACTAAGATTTGAGGGAAATGACCTTATAGACTTCAACACAATTACAGGAAATTAGGTTGTGGCTTACTTCTACAATGGGTCAACTTTACATACAATCAAGCCCATTGTGTCACGATTCACTGTTTTGTTGTTTTGTTTTCCCCCAGCATAAAGTTTATGCTAAGATAAAGCTTAAACCTATATTTAACTTTTAGAAAATATGACCTTTCTAGTATATATGAAGAACTAAAACTTAAAACTCACTAAACAGCCAATCCCAGCAAAGAATTTCCTTTCCCCTACAGGTAGCATGAAATGGAGCCCAAATGACAGGACCCCATCTGAGTCTCCCCAGCTCCCCCAGTCTGCACAAACCCACTCTATCAATCATGGCAGGATAATGCATAGTGGTTGCACCTGTGACAGGAGATGATTGAGTGCTGAACACAGGGCCGGCTTCGCCTGTCGCTTTGTGCATTTGTATTTCTCCAGGGCGGGTTTGAAAATTTTCAGAACTTGGGGGCGGGGAAGGAGGGATTCCCATTGTATTTGGAAAAAAGAAATAATCATGCGTTTTGATGAGGAAGACATACCACAAAAGAGAAATTGGGCAGCAAAATGGGCAGCAAAATGGCCCTCTCCGCTCAGGTGGGCGAGAGTACCAGGGCAGCACATGAGGCAATATTATTAAGCTGCAATTTAGTTTTGATAAGTAGAGGATGCTGACCATGGCCGTTCTTCTGACGATGTCTTACTCACCCAGTCGCAAAACAGACGCTTGTTCCTTTATGATCTCATAAAAGAAAAAGAACAAAAGATCAAGGCTCACCCATTGTCCCCAAAAGACTGCATAATAGAACCTAATTTAGGATAGCAGAGAGGAAAAAAATTTTTTTCACCTTTCAAGCTCTTCTGCAGTTTTTTGGAAAACTCCAATTTCATGCCATAATCTTGTTATTTAAACGGTTTGGGTAAGTGCCCTAATGTTAAGAACTTGAAATTACAGTATGTACAGTTCAGCTAATTTTCTGCTAATTCAGCCATTTATCGAAAACATATGTGGTGGAAATATAAAATGCCTATTTTACGACATTTAATATTTGAGTTGATCCTCCTGTGTGGAACCGTAAGTATATTCTACTATCCAGGAATGAAATATTGATAATATATTTTATTGTGTCCATTGTTCACATAATTCGACTTCAGGTTCCTTAAGGGACTAAATGAATACTTTTGTTAAAATAATAAGAGTGCCTGTTAAAGAATGTTGGAGGGCAGGGGGAAGTAAAAACAAAAACTAAAAACAAAACCAACCAACCAACAAAACAAAACCCATCACGCTAATTGAAAACTCTCCCCACCAAGGAGAGAGGGAGGGAAGGAGTGAGAACAATACCAATAAAAAACACAGATCTGGATGTGAAAACTCCGCTTCTCCTGCTAGAATTTCCATTTTTGTCCGAAGGACCATTCTCTGTAGCCCAGGACATCGCCCCATGCTGACACTTAGAAAACATTTTGTGGCAGAGAGTGGCCTGCCGTGGGCTCTTTTCTTTTTTTCCTACGCGGTATTATCACCTTCTACCTTCTCTAACTGCAGGAAAATAAAATTACAGAGAAGCGGAACGCCTGCCGCGCTCGGAGGGCCGCTGGTCGTAGGACAGGCGGACCGCGCGGGGCAGCGCG